>NC_091224.1:20170313-20187813 GCF_040958095.1 Procambarus clarkii
AAAAGCGATCCGCTTCTGGCTAAGCGGACCTTTTCATAAACTGTCTTTAACCGGAGTTAATAGTGCGTTACATGAGCGTTACATGATTGTTAACCAGGTTGATATAAAGCGTGGGTTTAACAACCGATCCTTTGAATTGGCAGGTCGAGGGAGGTTTAAACAACTCGTTCTCTCAGCTAACAGGTCGTGTTTTGTACGTTTGGGGTAAACAAAGCTGCATATGCAGCTTACTATTAAAAGTTACGGCTCATATCCCCGTTTTCTATGCATCGGACTCGTTAGGTTTGGTGGGTGGTATGGGTTAATGCGTACGTTTCTGGGTAGGTTAGGAGGTCGGGTTTTTGACGGAGTGGCCAATGAAGAGCAAATGTCCTGATATAAGGACATATATCATATATCAAGAGCCCCCCCTATAGATCAAATACTGATTCCCCTCAGCATGCAACCCCAAAACAGTTGCCTATAGTGGCTCTAGGATTTCTGTTTACTTACCGTTAGGTGAACAGCTGCATCAGGTGAAAGGAAACGTGCCCAACCGTTTCTGTACCAACTGGGAATCAAACCCCGGGGATCTACGTTTTTATCTTGATCTTATCTTGAGATGATTTCGGGGCTTTAGTGTCCCCGCGGCCCGGTCCTCGACCAGGCCTCCACCCCCAAGAAGCAGCCCGTGACAGCTGACTAACACCTTGGTACCTATTTTACTGCTAGGTAACAGGGGCATAGGGTGAAAGAAACTTTGCCCATTGTTTCTCGCCGGCGCCTGGGATCGAACCCTGGACCACAGGATCACAAGTCCAGCGTGCTGTCCGCTCGGCCGACCGGTTCGGCCGAGCGAACCGGCCGAATGATAGTAATATTTTCTGGATAATTTATATTTTTTTTTCGCGAATATGTCTTTTTCTTGAGATTCCTCTTTGTTTTTTTGTATATTACTTTATCCAGTCATTCCTCCGTTGCCTGGGTCTCGAACCCAGACCAGACGTTCGCGAGGTGGGTGTGTTACCACTGCGCCATTGTTCAGCTTTCAATTTTGTTGTCTTAAAAATTCAGAGTTCTTAAATACTATTTTCTAGTCTTGAAAAGTAGTGTGCCTTTCAAACACTGATTCATAGCATCAACACTGATTCATAGCATCAACACTGATTCATAGCATCAACACTGATTCATAGCATCAACACTGATTCATAGCATGAATACTGATTCATAGCATCAACACTGATTTTCCTAAATAAAACTGTCTAGTTGATATCAGGTGAAACAAACCAATAAAATCCTCGAAAGGCGATTTTATTGGGTAATTCTAGATTTAGAAATCCTGTTTTTTCTAGAAAATTCTACATTGTATTAATACACAATAAGATCACAATAGCGTGATGTATCAATGAGAATATTAATACACTATATTGTATTAAATCTCACAAACTTTAAAAAATACACATTTTGAGATGCGATTAGTTTATTGAATTGGCGCTGAGATATTGAATTTAGTTTGTATAAATAATGAGGTATTTCGCGTTCTGTGTGACAGGTAGACTGATTTCTGCCAGAGTGGCTCATTCTCTCCCTCTCTCTCTCTCTCTCTCATTTGGGTTATTCTTCCCGTCATTCTTGTTCATTCTCGTCTCTCTCTTCTCTCCCTCATTCCTCCCTCTGTAACACCTCCGTCAACCCCCCCACCACTCCCCCTCACCCCCCCCCACTCCCCCTCATCCCCCCCCCACCCTCACACCCCAGTCAACCCCCCCCCCCCACCCCCCACCCCCCCACCCACCCCAACCCACAACAGTTGCTTGGACACGAATGCTCCCCGTCCACTAACACGACCAACGGACTTATTTCCCTTCAAATACTTTACCAAACACCATATTCCAAGGCCGCCGAGAGTACTGTGATACTGTGAATCGCTAAAGTGTATTTTAGAACAGTGATTCTTAATACAAGTTGCCCCGTAATGAATGATTATCTTAAGATAACTGAAGTGTTTTATATATTACTAACCGGCACCTTAGCGCCAAGGCTATCAGATACGGCGTCTCTCTCTCACACCCGGCTGCACTGGACGTGTTCGTTGCTCTCTGTTCTGTATCTTGTGGTGTGGTTACAGTGCTGTAATACAGAGTGATAGGTATTATATACATATGTCTGTGAGATCATACTGTCGAATTTTGGGCTAACTGGATATTTTTGTGACAATTTGTTTACGAAAATTATATATATATATACAAGTTGGACCAGAGCTGTAGTTCAAGGCCAGGATGTGCAATTAGGTGAGTACAGTAGAGTGAATTTTGTTAGGGTTTGTGGTAAAATTTCTTTGTTGTTGAAATTAGAGGAGTTATTGATTTGTTAGTGTGTGTGTGTGTGTGTGTGTGTGTGTGTGTGTGTGTGTGTGTGTGTGTGTGTGTGTGTGTGTGTGTGTGTGTGTGTGTGTGTGTGTGTGTGTGTGTGTGTGTCATCAAGGCCACCTCAACATACTCAATAACATTGTTGCAACCACCGCTAGTACTCTACTAGTACTAGTACACTAGCACCACTAGTAATAGTAATAATAGTAGCACCACTAGTCTAGTATAGCTTACACCACTAGAACAACCAGCACTGCTAGTACCACTAGCAGAACTATAATGACTAACTCTTAATATCACCACTACTAAGTACAGCTAGTGTCACAGTCACCACTGGTAACTAGTATACCACTAGCACAGCTTAGCACCATCCCCCAAGACCACCACTACCACCATCTCTACCCGCAACACCACCACCCCCACCACCCTCACCCACCACCCACAGAACTTTCAACAAACCCACAAAAGCCAAGACATTAACTTATTAGTCAGTAGTAAAGAAAAACAATCCTCAGGAACAATGGGGTGGTGGTCTCCATTGACAAGCCGTCGGCTTCCTGTCCCAGCCGAGGCCACTGGAGATTGGTGCCCTCGGGAAAATTCCATATATCAGTGCTGTATATCCCAGCAACAGGCCAATCAACAGGTGGACACACACACACCAGTTTGATACTTAAAGAGGCGGGAGCCCAAGAGCCGGAGCTCAACTCCCGAGCAAGCACACCCAGGTGAGCGTTGGCTGAGTAGATTGCGTAGCGACTTGCTTTAACTAAACGAACTTTGGGGGGGTTCGACAAGCTCCGAGCCAAGCCATTACGTGCCTCGAACCATTTCCGCTACTGCTCACAGGAGAACCCTAATGAGCATAATTAACCAACTTAAAAAAGAGTTTAGGCTTATTAACCAATCACGAGGCGATTTTGTTTTTGTTTTCGTTCAATCGGAAATACGCAGACCAACGCGGATGAAAACAGAAAATTAGGCAATTCCCATATATCACCTGTTAAGAAAAAAAACCGAATCGATATAACACATTTTATCTACATGTAAAAACAAGCTCTCTCGTCCCTGGTCATTTCCCCCATCAATGGAGTCATCAATGGGTAATTGGATTGATGGCTTGGTCAGTCCGGCACAGGTCTTAATTATTGCCCCAAGGTACACTTTGAGGAGCTGGCAGGAATCCCACACACACACACACACACACACACACACACAGAGGCAGTGATGTGGTGGACGCTGACTCCATACACAGTTTCAAATGCAGATATGATAGAGCCCAGTAGGCTCAGGAACTTGTACATCAGTTCATTGACGGTTGAGAGACGGAACCAAAGAGCCAGAGCTCAACCTCCGCAAGCACAACTAGGTGAGTACACACACACACACACTGATAGAACTGGATTTCACCACACTTGCAAAAAGAAGGATTTAAGACAGACATGATCACAACATACAAGATTCTTACTGGAATTGACCAAGTACATATAAACAATACTCAAAATGAGGAACAGTAGAACAAGAGGAAATAATTGTAAACTTGTCACAGATATGTCAGAAGGAACTTATTATGAATTAGGAATTTAATATATTATTATTGGTATTATTAAAGACTAGGAACTTATTATGTTATTATTAAATATTAAGAATACATTGTTATTATGATATTATTAAATATTAGGAATATATTATGTTATTATGATATTATTCAATATTAGGAATTAATTATGTTTAAGAGGTTATAAAATAGTGGAATGAATTAGATAAGGAAATCAAAGCCAATTCAACGCACAGTTTTCGATGCAAATATGATCAGATGAGCGAAAAAAAAACACTGTATTGAACTCCTGACGGACGGAAACTGGGCTTAACAACAGATGTTGGACTCTACATGCACACGTATGTAAGTACACACACATACACACACACACACAGGTCTCAGGAATCTGTACACCTGTTGATTGACGGTTGAGGGGCGGGACCAAAGAGCCAGAGCTCAACCCCCGCAAACACAACTAGGTGAGTACACACACACACACATATACACAGGGCAATGAAGTATCTTACAGATGTTTACCGAAGTAAATAATTATCAAAAGAAGGCGCTCAGTCGGGCAGACTATGTAGCGATGCTTACAGATCCGTCTTACAGAGGACATTTGTTAAATCGTTGTAAAACAACTGTTTTATCCACTCCAGATATTTACTCCTACTCCATGTGAACACCTTTCTGAATGCACAACAACTTGTGAGAAAACTTTGAGACACATATGTTAATTTTTCGTTTTCTTGTATTTCAGAAAGTGGATCCATTAAGTGGAAACACTGTGTTGCTTCTAGCAATCTGCGGCCTACCTTGCAGCCGTCAATATTCTGATTATTTCTAGTTGGCACTGATCACAGTCATTGATCAATTGATCACTGAGGGGGAATTGATCACAGTTTCCACCTAGCTAGACTCCACCTTCAGAGAGCCACAGGTGTCCTTGGCTTTACCTTTACCGAACAAGAACTCAATTCAACTCACTTCCATCACAATGGCAGATGTGAAGGTAAGTTAATAATAATAATAATAAGATTTGATATTAAAAATTTACATAGGATTTGATGACAGTAATTAATGTATTTATATTGTTCGTAAAGTGACTAATCACTTGCAACATTTCATTCAATGTGTGGATCTATGTTGATTGCATTTACAGGTAATAGATAAGGCTAAGAGGCAGTTAAGTGCCAACTGGGTCTGGGTACATGAGCCAAAGTGCCACATGGGGGGGGGGGGGGGGTAGGTCCAATAAACTACCCCAATAGAGCCTATTTTAAAATATAAATATTAAAAAAATTACTTTTGGCAGGTCATTTCACATTAAAGGACCCTATTTTTTTTGTATGGCATTTTTGCTTAGATTCAGTCGTGTTCTTGCAATATTAAATATGTATTTGCTTATTTTTGCTGTGTTTATGTATTCTGTTGCAGGCCTCTAAGGTGTGTTTGTCGGGATTAATACCTTAACTTACCTTACTTTAACCTATTTAAGTTTGTCAGAATTATTAGTATTAATAGGTTAATTATTAGTATTTTTATTTTTTAGCATTAATAAAAATATTATTATTAGTATTATTAGATTATTAGTATAGTATTAATAGGTAAATACTTTAACATATTTTAGTTTGTTTTTAAATACTATTTAAATATTATTAAATATATATATTTAATATATATAAATATATATATATAAATTTAATATGTACATAAATATATATTAAATCATATAAATATTAAACACTATCACATAACTTATTTTGCTGCTCATTATTTAATATGTTGGTCAACTGCAAAGTCTCATGATATAATTTGTTTTCCTTTGCAGGTTGATCCGAGAGATTGCACAGTCTGCTTCAAGAGATATGATGACGATGGACACCGTCCGCGGGTGTTGACCAGCTGTGGTCATTCCTTCTGCTCAACCTGCATCACCGAAATGATCAAAGACAACAAACTCCAATGTCCAAATTGCCGTGCATCATGTGACGTGTCAACCGTTGATCAATTGCCAGTCAACTTTGCTCTGCTTGACATTGTGTTGGGTGATTTTCTTCACCCGAAGACTCGTCATCATCGGTTAGTGATACACAAGAGAAAATGTCTCCCAAAGTTAATGGTGGGCTTTGTGAAGATCATTGTCAGTACAAGTTGTTCCGCTGTACAACCTGTGACTTGTTTATCTGTCACCTGTGCACCATTACTGAGCACCCAAGTGCCTCCTGCAGCATTGTCTCCATTAAGCAAGCTATAGAGGAAATGAAAGCTGATGAGTTAAGTGTTGCTAATTCCGAGCTCACCAGCTGTGAAGAAGTGACACAGCATTTGGAAATCTACGAAGAACATTTGGATAAGCAACTCAAGAGTCATGAAGACCAAATAAGAAGGTTGAAAGCAAGTGTTGAACGCCACAATGATCTTATTAAGAAATTAGGAGAAGAGCGTTCTAGGGTGCAGGAAGCTCTAGAGGAGAGTAGCAAGATGCAGGACATGGTTAAGACCTCAGAGGATGATCTCTCTTCCATCACCAGCTTGCAGGAGGTTCAAGATGCAGTCATCCAGACCAAGAACTCTAACAAGACTGCCAAAACTTGGAGAATTCAGTGTGTCTCAGAGTTCCCTGATATAGAAACTCTCTCACTCTCACTCAAGGTCAGTATGTTATCCACAGTACTTATGACTTTTTATGGTCCTCGGGTGATAGTTTTCTATCTAGAACCACCTCTAGATCTCTTTCTTTATCATAATTCTTTAAAGATTTCTCATGTAATTTGTAGGTTGTGTGTTGTCTTATGTTTTCCTATTCCGCATTGCATAACATGGCATTTATTCACATTAAATCCCATTTGCCAAGTGGTACTCCATACTTATTTTGTCCAGGTCTTCTTGAAGATCATGACCATCTTCTAAGTTTATTATCTTCCCTAGTATCTTAGCATCATCAGTAAACATGTTCATTATAATTATGTATAACACGATTTTTTCCAATATTTTGACTATTACACTTGTCAATGATACAGGTCTATAATTGAGGGGGTCTTCCCTGCTGCCACTTTTGTAGAATGTTAGCCTTTTTCCACACATCTGCTACGACTCCTGTACACAGGGATGCCTGAAAAATCAGTTCAAGTGGAATGCTGAGCTCAGATGCACATTCTTTCAGAATCCATGGTGAAACTTCATCTGGGCCAATTGCTTTGTTCTTACTTAACTCCTTGAGCATTTTTTCCACTTTTTTCTAGACACCTCTATGTGCTCCATGTTGTTCTCTGGAATTCTTATTGTGTCTGGTTCTCTGAAGATTTAATTGTACACAAACACACTTTGGAACAGTTTGATTAGTTTTTCACACATTTCCTTTTCATTTTCTGTGAATCTGTTTCCCATTTTCAACCTCTGAATATTATCCTTTACCTGCAATTTGTTTTTGACGAATTCATAGAATAGGCCTGGTTCTGTCTCACATTTGTTCGCTGTGTGTTTCTCAAAGTTTATTACCACCTCTCTCCTCACTGCCGTGTAGTTGTTTAGTTGTTTTTCGCGTCTTTGTATCGCTGGTATGTTTAGGGATTTGGCCTCTTCCTATATTGATTCCATTTTCGTGTCTTTTGGTCTCTGGCCCTCTCGCAATCCTGTTTCATAGTTTTGCATCTCTGCTTTGGTATAAATTTGTTTGTGTCTTTATCATATATTTCACAAAATTTAACATGCATCTCAACATACATATCAACATACATCAACAAACATATCAACATACATCTTAATATTTCATATATGTTTTACACTTTTTAAACAGCTGCAGGAAGCGACAGGTGTTGCCTTGAAGGCCTTGAAACAGATGGACTCAGGAACCACCACTGCTAAAGCAGTCGCCACCACTGATTTACTTTCAATTGTTGAAAAGATTGATAAACTTAAACAAGAAATGGTAAAGTAATTCCTATTATTGATTTTGTAATTTCCTGTATCTTGATGGAAATATTGCACTAGGCTCAGTTGCTGTCAAATACATTAGAATTATTTTGTAACACGGATATTTCATGTTCTTATTCACAAAATTATGATATAAATATTATCACATTTTGAAACCCTGAGCTAGTATCTGTGTATTTCATGTATTGAAATTGTAGTGTGTTATAATGATTAATATCGGTTCTTCTGTTGGCAGAAAAAAACACTCAAGAGCTCTAGCAAGAATGATATAGTTCCTGCTAATACCTCTGATAGAGCCTTACAATCAAAATTGAGCACTACTGTTAAAAAGTCAACGGACCCTCAATCATCGTCAAATTACACTAAGCCATCGCAAGCTTTTTATGAACAAACACCTAGATCATTTCCGAGCTACAAAAACCAAGACCCAAATTGTTTGGTTAGTCAGGTAATCAGATATAACCCGACCTAACGACCAACTATAATCAAGCTACCACAGAAACCATGGCCAATGCTGGAATTGAGAAAAGTAGGGGGTTTTACTTATGACAAGTCTAATTTTAATTTAAGCACAGAATTAATATAAATATATATATATATATATATATATATATATATATATATATATATATATATATATATATATATATATATAATATATATATATATATATATATATATATATATATATATATATATATATATATATATATATATATATATATATATAATATATATATATATATATATACATATATATATATATAATATATATATATATATATATATATATATATATATATATATATATATATATATATATATATATATAATATATATATATATATATATATATATATATATATATATATATATATATATATATATATATATATATAATATATATATATATATATATATATATATATATATATATAATATATATATATATATATATATATATATAATATATATATATAATATATATATATATATATATATATATATATATATATATATATATTATATATATATATATATATATATATATATATATATATATATATATATATATATATTATTAAATATGACCGAAAAAGTAAGATTAATAATTCTAACACGAATTTTCTCAATCTTTCGTACATTTCTTTTCACTGTTGGAGGTAAATCAAAAATCAATTCTCCAAAATTCATTTTTATTTCTAGTCTGACGCGACACGAGCGCGTTTCGTAAAACTTATTACATTTTCAAAGACTTTAGTTCACAAATACACAACTGAATAGAACTTACGCATCTCCGATTTTATATCTACATTTGAGTGAGGTGGAAGGGGTGATGTGGCATTAACACAAGACAGAACAAGATGTGGTATTAATAGGGTATTAATTTCATCAACACAAGACAGAACAAGAGTATTAATAGGGTATTAATTTCATCAACACAAGACAGAACACGAAACAATGGATATTGAATAGAAGTGTTTGTAGAAAGCCTATTGGTCCATATTTCTTGATGCTTCTATATTGGAGCGGAGTCTTGAGGTGGGTAGAATATAGTTGTGCAATAATTGGCTGTTGATTGCTGGTGTTGACTTCTTGATGTGTAGTGCCTCGCAAACGTCAAGCCGCCTGCTATCGCTGTATCTATCGATGATTTCTGTGTTGTTTACTAGGATTTCTCTGGCGATGGTTTGGTTGTGGGAAGAGATTATATGTTCCTTAATGGAGCCCTGTTGCTTATGCATCGTTAAACGCCTAGAAAGAGATGTTGTCTTGCCAATATACTGGGTTTTTTGGAGCTTACAGTCCCCAAGAGGGCATTTGAAGGCATAGACGAGAGCACGTGCTCTCAGCCACAGCTCAGAATGGAAGCAAGTCGACGAAGAACTCTGTAGGGTAAGGCAGGTCCTAGTCAATAACGGCTTCTCCAATGGTTTCGTCGAAGACATCATAAGAAGGAAAGTGAAAAGCCATGCAACCTCTGAAGAGACAACTAACACAACACCTATACCCCCTATTAGACTATTTTACAGGAACTTCTTTTCCACAGCTCATAAAACGGAGGAAAGGGTCCTGAAAGATATTGTTAATAGAAACGTTATCCCTACAGACAAAAATCAGAGGATACAACTGACGATTTACTATAAAACCAGAAAAACGGCCAGCCTACTCATGAGAAACTCTCCAGACACAAAACAGAACGCTTTAAAAGAGACTAACGTCGTCTATGCCTTCAAATGCCCTCTTGGGGACTGTAAGCTCCAAAAAACCCAGTATATAGGCAAGACAACAACATCTCTTTCTAGGCGTTTAACGATGCATAAGCAACAGGGCTCCATTAAGGAACATATAATCTCTTCCCACAACCAAACCATCGCCAGAGAAATCCTAGTAAACAACACAGAAATCATCGATAGATACAGCGATAGCAGGCGGCTTGACGTTTGCGAGGCACTACACATCAAGAAGTCAACACCAGCAATCAACAGCCAATTATTGCACAACTATATTCTACCCACCTCAAGACTCCGCTCCAATATAGAAGCATCAAGAAATATGGACCAATAGGCTTTCTACAAACACTTCTATTCAATATCCATTGTTTCGTGTTCTGTCTTGTGTTGATGAAATTAATACCCTATTAATACTCTTGTTCTGTCTTGTGTTGATGAAATTAATACCCTATTAATACTCTTGCTCTGTCTTGTGTTGATGAAATTAATACCCTATTAATGCCACATCTTGTTCTGTCTTGTGTTAATGCCACATCACCCCTTCCACCTCACTCAAATGTAGATATAAAATCGGAGATGCGTAAGTTCTATTCAGTTGTGTATTTGTGAACTAAAGTCTTTGAAAATGTAATAAGTTTTACGAAACGCGCTCGTGTCGCGTCAGACTAGAAATAAAAATGAATTTTGGAGAATTGATTTTTGATTTACCTCCAACAGTGAAAAGAAATGTACGAAAGATTGAGAAAATTCGTGTTAGAATTATTAATCTTACTTTTTCGGTCATATTTAATAATATATATATATATATATATATATATATATATATATATATATATATATATATATATATATATATATATATATATATATATAGTTATTAATAAAGAATATTGAATATTCTTAGCATATAGCTGATAAGCCATTTTGCCAGATTTATTTTGCAGGGTTTTACCCATTGAATTATTATGGGAAGTATAGCATTTACTTTATCAATAAAATATGATAACCTCTTCTACTGTATATTTTACTGTTAAATAAATATTCTCCTAATATTTGTTTCGATATCTTTAAAGAGCAGACAGATGGTCCTCTGAACTATAATTAGACCAAAACACTTCCTTACCTTGGCTTTCGCAATGTTTAAAGTTGTTAAACGTGTAACAAATGTATGTAAATTTTCATTGATATAGTTTAAAACATTTGCATAAAACCTCAACTCTATTCTTGAACTAATACAATGTTGAATGATACATCGATAAGGTAATGCAGAGATAACACAACATTGCATTCATGGAACACGTAGCAAGACTCCCTACTGCAACTAGATCTCGGCCAATCCTTGTAGACTATGCAGGGCTACTGAAAGGAGTCGAGTTCAACCCATCTTCTAGAACACGGAGAGCTTCCTACACAAGGCTGTTCAACCTATATGCTGACTTCTTGCCCTCTGGATAAACACGCAAGAGGCTAGTTTGTAGACTGCCTTACTGAGAGATCCAGCATCTGCGCCTGTATAGTCATACTGGCTTAGTGCTTCCTTCAGATGAATCTCTTTCATCACCTGTGTATCCTGGAAGATGCCGCTTATCAGAATAACACCTGCAGCTACTTGTGGTCCAGTAACCTTAGCCAGATGCAGATGTCACTTGACTTATATAGCACATCCGAAGCCTTGTGGGTTTTTGCCTAAATGACTGTTCTCGCGTGCTGTGTTCACTACCAATCTAGCAACACGACAAATTTTTGCAGACAGATTGCACAGTCGTTAGCGACCGATGCCCCTCTCACAGTGATCATTGATCGTGGATGTCCAACAGTTGGGGGGGGTTTTACTGCTGGATATGATATGGTTTTTTGGAAGGAGTAAGGGGGAGAAGTAGCAGCACCAGCGCCATTTCCTATAGCCCAAAATATCGATAATCGTATCAGGCCCACGACACTCTTAAGCACTCTGTATCATCCTATATCCACTCCAGTCGTAACAACACCTACCATCCTCCTCCCCCCACCCCCACACACACCTCATATGTGGGTGTAATGGCTTATACATTTTCACCACTCGTATCCTAGGCCGGGATTCATTCATCTTTAGCGAAATCTGTGCATCTTATCTTTATCCTGGCGGCTTTGTTCACGTTTTATTAAGCAGTTTAGGAGGTTCGTAACTCTACAACTCACGGTTAGTATTGTTATGAATAATCTCCTAGTGCTTCGGAGCTCATCAGCTGTTTAATCAATTCATACAAAGACACAATGATTAGGGGCAGATGTTAAGGGATCTAGAAACCCTTACAACCTTACGGTTTTACCCTTTAAACACCTTTTAAAATCTTACAGTGAGGGTCTGAAACTCCTTAAAACCTACAGTGGGGTTTCTAGAAAACCTTAAACCCCCTTAATAGGAGTCTAGACCCCCCTTAATACCTTACAATAGGGGTCTGAAACCCTTTTACACCTTACAGTAGTTGCCTGGAACCCCCATTGAAACTATATTGTGGGGGAATCGGGAATCTCCTTTCAACATTAAAAGCGCCCCTACCTTAGAAGGAAAAAAAAAAAGCATCGATGAAAATCTTAGATAAAAGTACCCGGATCTCTCTTGTATATAACGAAGTCGTTTTCACAAGAACGAGAAGATATAACGAACCATCTCCCCCCCCCTTTCACACCCCCACAGAATGCCTCATCCATCTGAAGTAACGAAACATGGTTTCTTAAAGACTTCTGCTGGTATCGTTAGTACCTTGTTTGGTTTCGTTTGGATTGCTTGGTTTGACACACAAACATATATGCGCGTTTTCTATGCATCGGACTCGATAGGTGGGAGTGGGGGGGGGGGGTTGCTTGTGTTCACACGTTTCTGGTTAGGCTAAAAGGTTGCATTTTTGGTTGTAAATGAAGGGAGGGGGAAAGAGGAGACGAGAACAAAGCAGGAAAAAGCAGTAGGAGATAAAGGTGGACAGAGGACCAGAAAGAGAGAGAGAGGCGGAGGATAGATTAAAGGGCTGGAGAGAGAGAGAGGGGGAGGATAGATTAAAGGGCTGGAGAGAGAGAGAGGGGGAGGATAGATTAAAGGGCTGGAGAGAGAGAGAGGGGGAGGATAGATTAAAGGGCTGGAGAGAGAGGGGGAGGATAGATTAAAGGGCTGGAGAGAGGGGGGGAGGATAGATTAAAGGGCTGGAGAGAGAGAGAGGCGGAGGATAGATTAAAGGGCTGGAGAGAGAGAGAGGCGGAGGATAGATTAAAGGGCTGGAGAGAGAGAGAGAGAGGGGGAGGATAGATTAAAGGGCTGGAGAGAGAGAGAGGCGGAGGATAGATTAAAGGGCTGGAGAGAGAGAGAGGGGGAGGATAGATTAAAGGGCTGGAGAGAGAGAGAGGGGGAGGATACATTAAAGGGCTGGAGAGAGAGAGAGGCGGAGGATAGATTAAAGGGCTGGAGAGAGAGAGAGGGGGAGGATAGATTAAAGGGCTGGAGAGAGAGAGAGGGGGAGGATAGATTAAAGGGCTGGAGAGAGAGAGAGAGGGGGAGGATAGATTAAAGGGCTGGAGAGAGAGAGAGGCGGAGGATAGATTAAAGGGCTGGAGAGAGAGAGAGGCGGAGGATAGATTAAAGGGCTGGAGAGAGAGAGAGAGAGGGGGAGGATAGATTAAAGGGCTGGAGAGAGAGAGAGGCGGAGGATAGATTAAAGGGCTGGAGAGAGAGAGAGGGGGAGGATAGATTAAAGGGCTGGAGAGAGGGGGAGGATAGATTAAAGGGCTGGAGAGAGAGAGAGGCGGAGGATAGATTAAAGGGCTGGAGAGAGAGAGAGGGGGAGGATAGATTAAAGGGCTGGAGAGAGAGAGAGGGGGAGGATAGATTAAAGGGCTGGAGAGAGAGAGAGGGGGAGGATAGATTAAAGAGCTGGAGAGAGAGGGGGAGGATAGATTAAAGGGCTGGAGAGAGAGAGATGAGTGAAAATGGTGGATGAAAAGATGAAGAATAAGAGCAAGGGGTAATGGACGGGGGGTTAGGACAAAGTAAAGTGGATTGAAGTGGATAGGACAAAGTAGTTCCATCCACTTCAACTGGGAAGTGATTGAAGTGAATGGGACATTTTTAGTCTCCTATCTCTTGGTCAGATAAAATGAGCCAAGGGGCGAAAGCTCTTAAACCCTCTTAAGCTTACTAACAAAGAGTCAGAATTCTATTTCCTGTACCCTGGTCCAAGAGCGATGCCTGGGGCTTCATAGTACATTATCCCCTACAATGGTACTCTCCAAGGGGCACCTGTAGCACAGTAGTCTACGTCGCCGGCTCACAACCGAGGACTCTGAATTAAATTCCCGAACAAGTAGCAACCGCTAGGCAACTAGATACCAGGAAGGTCTGACCTTCCAGGGAGAGGTCGGTACTTGACCTAGACCCCAGGGGTCAGTAGGTCAACTGAGTTACATGAAACACTAGAGAAATATGACTTAAGATGCTCGATTACTTATGGTCATACGAGGCACTGAAGTCTCCTGCTGGAGTCTCTAGAATTAGGTTAGAATTATTAGAATTGAAGTCTCTAGAATTATTCCTAGAATTTCTAGGAATATGAGTTTAAGGTCTCTCAATTTCTAGAGGGTTATTAAGGCCACAACAACAGCATACTGACCAGCATGTATACATATGTATACACAGAAGCTGGATACATGTATACACAGCCTCTGTGAGGCTGTGTATAGGATAAATAGCATGATCTCGGCTGCCATCTTTCCAGAGGGGTGCCAGGGGATAAGAAAAGAAAGGACACAGAGACAGGGAGGAGGAGGAGTGGCACTCCTAATAAAGCGGAAATGGAAGTTTGATGAGCTGGAAAATCCGGGTACCAATAAGAGCACGAACTCCATACATGGAACTCTGACAGTGGATGGGAAGAAGATTGTAATCTTGATACTCTACGATCCCAGACAGGTAGGAGGGGAGGGAGGGGGGGATGAAACATAATGCCAACCACAACAGGTAACTACAACGCGGACTCCAGTGACTACAACTTACAACAATTCGAGGCGGTAAAATACCACTTGGAGTAGTGGTATCCCATTCACTTCAATCACTTCCCAGTTGAAATGGATGGAACTACTTTGTTCAATCCACTTTACTTTGTCCTGAAACCCCTGGGGGGCTGTAGGGGGGACTGGGGGGCGAGTTTTGGCTGTGGGGGTGTCTGGTGGCGAGTGGGGGCTGTGGGGGTGTCTGGGGGGGTGCTGGGGACATGCCTGGTAGGCGAATGGGGTCTGGGCATCTAGGGGGGGGTAGAAAGGGCATAATGGGTCTGAAAGTTAGGGAGGGTCTGAATGGCATAGGGGGGTTGAGAAGTAGAGTGAGTCTGAGAGTCAGATAGAGGTTGAGAGGTTGGGGGAGGGGGGAGATGGATATTGAGGGCAGAGGGCTGAGAGGAGAATGGAGCATGGGTGCTGGGGGTGGAAGAGAGGGTGTATTAGTTAGGGGGGAATCGAGGGCAGAAGAGGGGAAGAGGGAGATGGGGGAAGGTGTTAGGGGGTCACAAGGTGAGGGGGTTAAAAGTGGGCTGGAGGTGCATAGGAGGGGTGAGGGTTGGGTAGGGTTTGGGGGTGAGTGTAAGAAGGGTGCAGTGGAAGCTGGGATGGAGTAGATGGAAGTAAAGGCAATGGGGTAGAAGGGGCAGGGGAGTAGGAAGGGGTAGTAGAGGAGGGGGCATGGGAAGGTGGGTTTGGAGAGGGCATGGCTTGACCCACTGGGGTCGTTGACAGGTGTGGTGTAGCAGGGACAGGGGAGTTGTTGGGAAAGTGCAAATGTGGAAGGGGCAGGGGGGGTTTTGGGGGGATGAGACAGGGGGGAGGTATAGGAGGGCTGAGTTGGGGAGGATGCGACCTGGGAGGTGACCTGGGAGGTGACCTGAGAGGTGACCTGGGAGATGACCTGGGAGGTGACCTGAGAGGTGACCTGGGAGATGACCTGGGAGGAGAGGCTACCTGAGAGGCTAGGGGTACGGTGTCGTGCTTGCCATCTATTCTTGTGGACTATTTGCTCATCTTTCGCTTTGATTGCAATATCATTCTCATCATTTCTTTCTGACACTTGTCTTATGGTAAAGTTATGGAAATGGGATCAGGTGATAGGCGACCAAAGGGACAGTACACAATGAAGGGGAACTGCCTACCTGTAACGATTCGAGAAAGAGACCTGGGAGTGGATGTGACACCTAATCTAACTCCTGAGGCACATATAAATAGGATAACGTCCCATGTGTACTGTGTATCCAGCTTCGCTTATACGCAACATACACTCTCTCTGTATATGTATACTCTCGGTGCATATTATCCCTGTATGTTGTTATACAAGTCCCTGCTTTTAAACAAGTGAAAATGATGATATTAAACACTTGACTTATATCTAAAGACTGTAGTTTTATAAGCCTATAAATACATATAGGACAAGATACATGAACGATTGAGGTTACATGAAGGTTTAAGAATACATAATTCATTCGGTATGCATGTTGATGTATGATTGTAACAGGGGGGAGGGGGGTGCAACAAAAGTGGGGATGATACCGGAGGTGCTGAGAAATGTTCCTGATACACAAGTTACTGGGATTGTATTCAGGAATTAGATTACATCAAGCGACACTGACAGACACAGAAAGTGAGATAAAGACATAATGTGGCAATTGAAAGTGATGCTTTTAATTTAAGGGACAAGAGCTCCATGACAGCTAGTTAAGCATCAAATGCCAGATACAACTCTTATTGCAAAATGAAACATAATGCCAACCACAACAGGTAAATATAACACAGCCTCCAGTGACTACAACTTACAACAATACCAGCTGGTAAAATACAACTTGGAGTAGTAACTCTGAAACTACAACAACACAGCCACTACAGCAGGAACTACAACCCCCCCCCCCCTCCACTACACCGACTACACCCCACCTTTAACCTCAGGAGTCCCCAGTGCACAGGACCACCTTTAACCCCAGGAGTCCCCAGTGCACAGGACCGCCTTTCACCCCAGGAGTCCCCAGTGTACAGGACCACCTTTAACCCCAGGAGTCCCCAGTGCACAGGACCACCTTTAACCACAGAGTCCCCAGTGTACAGGACCACCTTTAACCCCAGGAGTCCCCAGTGTACAGGACCACCTTTCACCCCAGGAGTCCCCAGTGCACAGGACCACCTTTAACCACAGAGTCCCCAGTGTACAGGACCACCTTTAACCCCAGGAGTCCCCAGTGTACAGGACCACCTTTAACCACAGGAGTCCCCAGTGTACAGGACCACCTTTAACCCCAGGAGTCCCCAGTGTACAGGACCACCTTTAACCCCAGGAGTCCCCAGTGTACAGGACCACCTTTAACCACAGGAGTCCCCAGTGTACAGGACCACCTTTAACCCCAGGAGTCCCCAGTGTACAGGACCACCTTTAACCACAGGAG
>NC_091224.1:20192813-20218406 GCF_040958095.1 Procambarus clarkii
GAGAGAAATGGGGGATCAATAGAGAGGGATAGGGAGGGAAGGATAGTAAAGACAGGGATAGGGAGGGAAGGATAGTAAAGACAGGGATAGGGAGGGAAGGATAGTAAAGACAGGGATAAGGAGGGAAGGATATTAAAGACAGGGATAGGGAGGGAAGGATAGTAAAGACAGGGATAAGGAAGGGAAGGATAGTAAAGACAGGGATAGGGAGGGAAGGATAGTAAAGACAGGGATAGGAAGGGAAGGATAGTAAAGACAGGGATAGGAAGGGAAGGATAGTAAAGACAGGGATAAGGAGGGAAGGATAGTAAAGACAGGGATAAGGAGGGAAGGATAGTAAAGGCAGGAATAGGGAGGAAAGGATAGTAAAGGCAGGAAAGGATAGTAGAGAGAGGGATAGGGGAAGAAAGGAGAGACATGGCAGGACACTAAAGGAGAGGGAGTGAGGGAAAGAGAGAGGGAAAGAGAAACACAAGAACCAGCTTGCGTTGATTGGCAAGAGATGGAAGCAGGGTGAAGAGGAAAAAAAAGAGAAAGGAGGGGAGAGGAAATATGGAGAATGAAAAAAGTGATGGTGGATAAAGAGGACTGGCAATAAAGCAGGATACCTGAGAGAGAGAGATTAATACACGAGAAAATGAGCGTTGAAAGGGAGAATTACACAAAGTAAAAAGGAAGAGATGCAGGAGTGAAGAGGAACGAGAGAGAGAGAGAGAAAGAGAGAGAGAGAGAGAGAGAGAGAGAGAGAGAGAGAGAGAGAGAGAGAGAGAGAGAGAGAGAGAGAGAGAGAGAGAGAGAGAGAGAGAGAGAGAGAGAGAGAGAGAGAGAGAATGTCACCATAAATCCCTATAAAGGATAACAAATTAACAAATAAAACCCTAACTAACAAAGTGTGATATATTACAAACAAACAAAATTGGTGACAATAAAAGGTGAAGAAGCAAACGCAGACAAACAAAACAATCCAAAACAGCGATGAGAAAAGTGGAAAAAACGAAGGGAAAAAAACCTCTTAAGCCGGAGAGAAAGAAACCAGGATGCTGACTTGAGACGTCTTATGAAGATGCAGCTTCACAAATGACCCGAGATTTCTGTAATTGAGGAAGTTTATCCTTCTGACACATTCTAAATTCTCGCCAGTTCGCACATCCTTTGGGTGTCTTTAACTCTCATTACCATCTCCAAGTTTTAAATTAGAAGTAAATGATGTAGATGTGTTCCGAGATGACGGATGCTGCAGATGTGTTCCGAGATGGCGGATGCTGCAGGTGTGTTCCGAGATGGCGGATGATGCAGATGTGTTCCGAGATGGCGGATGCTGTAGATGTGTTCCGAGATGACGGATGCTGGAGGTGTGTTCCGAGATGGCGGATGATGCAGATGTGTTCCGAGATGACGGATGCTGCAGATGTGTTCCGAGATGACGGATGCTGTAGATGTGTTCCGAGATGACGGATGATGCAGGTGTGTTCCGAGATGGCGGATGATGCAGATGTGTTCCGTGATGGCGGATGCTGCAGGTGTGTTCCGAGATGGCGGATGATGCAGATGTGTTCCGAGATGACGGATGATGCAGATGTGTCCGAGATGACGGATGCTGCAGGTGTGTTCGAGATGAAGAGAGCTTTCATCCTCATGAATTTATTTTGTATGAGTGTAAGTACAGGAACGACCCAGTTGTCTTGTTGAGTTGCAGGCCAATCCTGCCACTGTAAACCAGCTGTTATGTTATGTTACAGGACCACCTTTCTGACCATGATACAGCAGCTCCTCCGCCCCTTTCTGACCATGATACAGCAGCTCCTCCGCCCCTTTCTGACCATGATACAGCAGCTCCTCCGCCCCTTTCTGACCATGATACAGCAGCTCCTCCGCCCCTTTCTGACCATGATACAGCAGCTCCTCCGCCCCTTTCTGACCATGATACAGCAGCTCCTCCGCCCCTTTCTGACCATGATACAGCAGCTCCTCCGCCCCTTTCTGACCATGATACAGCAGCTCCTCCGCCCCTTTCTGACCATGATACAGCAGCTCCTCCGCCCCTTTCTGACCATGATACAGCAGCTCCTCCGCCCCTTTCTGACCATGATACACCAGCTCCTCCGCCCCTTTCTGACCATGATACAGCAGCTCCTCCGCCCTTTCTGACCATGATACAGCAGCTCCTCCGACCCTTTCTGACCATGATACAACAGCTCCTCTGCCCCTTTCTGACCATGATACAGCAGCTCCTCCGTCCTTTCTGACCATGATACAGCAGCTCCTCCGCCCCTTTCTGACCATGATACAGCAGCTCCTCCGCCCCTTTCTGACCATGATACAGCAGCTCCTCCGCCCCTTTCTGACCATGATACAGCAGCTCCTCCGCCCCTTTCTGACCATGATACAGCAGCTCCTCCGCCCCTTTCTGACCATGATACAGCAGCTCCTCCGCCCCTTTCTGACCATGATACAGCAGCTCCTCCGCCCTTTCTGACCATGATACAGCAGCTCCTCCGCCCCTTTCTGACCATGATACACCAGCTCCTCCGCCCCTTTCTGACCATGATACACCAGCTCCTCCACCCCTTTCAGACCATGATACACCAGCTCCTCCACCCCTTTCTGACCATGATACAACAGCTCCTCCACCCCTTTCTGACCATGATACAACAGCTCCTCCACCCCTTTCTGACCATGATACAACAGCTCCTCCACCCCTTTCTGACCATGATACAACAGCTCCTCCGCCCTTTCTGACCATGATACAACAGCTCCTCCGCCCCTTTCTGACCATGATACAACAGCTCCTCCACCCCTTTCTGACCATGATACAACAGCTCCTCCGCCCTTTCTGACCATGATACAACAGCTCCTCCGCCCCTTTCTGACCATGA
Source organism: Procambarus clarkii (assembly GCF_040958095.1). Lineage (NCBI taxonomy): Eukaryota > Metazoa > Arthropoda > Malacostraca > Decapoda > Cambaridae > Procambarus > Procambarus clarkii. The sequence goes on from NC_091224.1 coordinate 20,195,690, forward strand.
TACAACAGCTCCTCCGCCCCTTTCTTACCATGATACACCAGCTCCTCTGCTCCCCCCCCTCAATTATCCATCCCCCCTGATCTCTCACCTGATAATTAAGTTGTTGCTGTCGTATGAGGATCTTTTGATCTCAGCCTCATCTCAGCATCTCCGGAGGCCCCAAGCATCTCCATCTCTCTTGGATATGATGCTCTGCTGACTCGATCAATCATGGGAGGAGTGAGGGAAATGATTCTATACGTATAAGATGTATATAATCACGTAGCGAGCGAGTTTATGCCATATATGCATATATGGGTCTCAGACAGACTCATATATGTACTTATATACACACATTCTTGGATGAGAGTGTATAAGTGTGTATAAAATGGCTTTCTGTACTTCAGATAGACTATTTTCTTTAAGACTGGCGGGATGTAAACAATACCACGTGCGTTTGTTGACATACCACGTGCGTTTGTTGACATTACACACGTGCTACCACTTACACCCCCTCCCATCTGTCTGTTCTATAGCCTTGCCTGTCTTAACACACCCGGCCGTCCGCATCTCCGCTGGCCCGTCTGACGGTTCAATAACTGTCTCTATCTCTGACAAGTCCAACCTCTTGTGCCGGATCTTAATCCTCTTCAAAATTTGATCGATTCCATCACTTCTTAAGCTGTTTTAAATCTGATTAATCCAATATCTCATCTTTTGTTACAACCTGATTGGCAGAGTGGCACTCATTCCTGCGCCATTATCCAACCTTTTTACGATTTGACATTTGTCTACAGTGTATACCATACACGACACTACCATACGTGACACTATCATACATCATACTACCATACATGACACTACCCTAATCTGTCTGAGACAAAGGTCAGGGCAAAGATTGGGAGGTTAATACCAATCATTTTCTATACGTTTAGAGACAAGATCAATCAGAAAACTATACTTACTACCCATAAACAACAAAATATTGTGTTCCAGTGTGAAAATATTTCCAACAACTACCTTCCAAATGAACAGAAAATACAACAAAATCTAGTTTTCACACGCAAGATCCACTAATACAGCCAGTTTTAGTCCCCCCCTTCAAGCCTGTAATAATTCAGTACCATGTCTAGGCCATAAACTTTGTAAAGTTGGGAAGGGACACATTAAATTGGAAACTGAGCATCGTAAAGTAGGATCGTCTATCCTTTTGGACGCATCTTGATCCTGCTGTTCGGCCAATTGAATTCCGTTCACAGATGTAAACAATAGATGCCAGGGACAGCGTGTACGATGCTTCCTGAATTTGTCGACTTCCTGGTGTCGCGTGGCTGTTGCTTATACGATAGAAAGAATGCCGTAAACGATGTTTATGTCGAAAATATTTTTTTATTTTGGCCAAAATGCGATTCAGGATTTATTTTTAATTTACTTCATAATAAATGAAGGTGATGTTAGTCAGAGAAGTCAAAGAATTCGAGATTTACGTCAAGTTTTTAATTATATCCTGAAAGCGAGAGAGAGAGAGAGAGAGAGAGAGAGAGAGAGAGAGAGAGAGAGAGAGAGGAGAGAGAGAGAGAGAGAGAGAGAGAGAGAGAGAGAGAGAGAGAGAGAGAGAGAGAGCGAGAGGGATAGAAATAGACACAGACAAAGAGAGCGAGAGGAGTCACAGAGAGAGAGAGAGAGAGAGAGAGAGAGAGAGAGAGAGAGAGAGAGAGAGAGAGAGAGAGAGAGAGAGAGAGAGAGAGAGAGAGAGAGAGAGAGAGAGAGAGAGAGAGAGGAGAGACAAACAGACAGACAGACAAGACAGCAAAGCATGGACCAGAGTTGACAGGAAAGTGGAACAGGAGGATGACAAAATGAATGTCAACATGACAGAGCAAAGATAAAAAGAAGACACACAGAGAAGAAACAAAGGAAGAAGCTGAAGACGAGAAGAGAAAAAAAGAGCAAAGGAAAACGAAAGAGACTGACAGTAAAACATGAAACAAAAAAAGAGAAACAGGGAGAGAGAAAATAGAGAAAGCCAAGCGAATGTGAATGAACACAAAGAACAGATAGAAAATAAAACATAAAAGGTGCAAAAAACAGGAAAAGTAAAAGTAGGAAATGCATGAATAGATAATTACACACGATTAATAACCCAATAAACTACAATTTATAACTGGAATAAATTAATAGACGAGTTAAAAAATTTAGTAATTAGCTTATAACTCCACATTTGTAAAAAAAAATTATTTACATGATAAAATAAGAGATTACAGAGAGAGAGAAAAATCCGACAGTGTAGAACGAGACAGGGAAATGCAAAGATTAATGTGAGACAGACAGAAGACAGATTACAGAGCTACAGGGAAAAGGACAGACTAAGAGGCAGGGAAAGACCCCCCCTCCCATTCACTCACTCGAGGACGCTCTGTATGAAACTCTACGAGTCATTGGACTGCAGCTCAATCCTTGTATATTTATCCAGCCCGCCCTTGTAGCTGGCGGCTCTAAAGAATTTAATCTGGTGGCTGTATTGAGCATATTTGAGGTCTATTTACCTAGCACTCTTGCCAGCAATGTCAGCCTTACCCTTACTATTGAAATATTCTAATGCATGGGAAGTATATATATATATATATATATATATATATATATATATATATATATATATATATATATATATATATATATATGAATGAAAACTCACACCCCAGAAGTGACTCGAACCCATACTCCCAGAAGCAACACAACTGGTAACTACAGGGCGCCTTAATCCGCTTGACCATCACGGCCGTCAAAAGGAAGTGATAGCCGAGGCTATTTGAGCCACTTCCCCGACGGCAACTCGGATGGTAATCTTGGGCATAGCATTTCACCAAATCACCTCATTCTTTGGGGCACACGTGAGGAACACAAATGCGAACAAGCCTGAATGGTCCCCAGGACTATATGCGAATGAAAACTCAGAATGAAAAGTTTTCATTCGCATATAGTCCTGGGGACCATTCAGGCTTGTTCGCATTTGTGTTCCTCACGTGTGCCCCAAAGAATGAGGTGATTTGGTGAAATGCTATGCCCAAGATTACCATCCGAGTTGCCGTCGGGGAAGTGGCTCAAATAGCCTCGGCTATCACTTCCTTTTGACGGCCGTGATGGTCAAGCGGATTAAGGCGCCCTGTAGTTACCAGTTGTGTTGCTTCTGGGAGTATGGGTTCGAGTCACTTCTGGGGTGTGAGTTTTCATTCGCATATAGTCCTGGGGACCATTCAGGCTTGTTCGCATATATATATATATATATATATATATATATATATATATATGCATGGGAAGTATATATATATATATATATATATATATATATATATATATATATATATATATATATATATATATATATACATATATATATATATATATATATATATATATATATATATATATATATATATATATATATATATATATATATATTTATATATATATATGTGTGTGTATTTAAATATGTATTTAATATGTATTTGAAGGGAGTACCACCTCTATCTGGAAGAAGGGGGACCCTTAGCCTCAGAGAAAAGGCTAAGGGCAAACATAATACATTAGAGGCCTTACTACACAAGCTGGGTTACAACATGGGTTACAAAAGAGGTACAAACTTGCCCACAGGCTGTAGAGTTCCTCAAGCTCTTTTGTATCACATAGGAACCAAGAATTACATTTGCGTGCGTTCCCCCTCTGTACTCCCACACTCAGGCGCTGGAAACAGGAACCTTGCAGCTATCTTGTTCCCCCTCATCTCCTATCCAAACATGACAATCGCAGAAATGTTTAAACAGTAACAACAATTTCTATCGAGGTTTCCCCTGCGAGTCTTGGGAGTGGGAGGCGGTAGAAAACGGAGTTAGTGTATCTGCCCTGACGTCTGCTGCCCGCGCTAATGCAATTCCGTCCGCCTGTGAGCGGGTCTCAGGCTCCGGAATTGACTGAAGGAAAGGGTTCAGGAAGAGTTAGCCCGTCACGAATCATCGTATGGTTATCCAGAGGTCTGTTGGATCAGGTCAGCTGGAAGAGGGGGTGCTGGAAGAGGTCTCCTGGAAGGGTGAACTGAAAGCAATTCGACTGAATGGGGTATCTGGAAGAGAGGAATTAAAAAGGCCAGGTTTGGTGTTGGGTTTGAAGCCTATCAACCCCTGGAGGGTTATTAAGGCCTGTCAACCTCTGGAGGGTTATCAAGACCTATCAACCCCTGGAGGGTTATTAAGGCGTATCAACCCTGGAGGGTTATTAAGGCCTGTCAACCCAGGAGGGTTATTAAGGCCTATCAACCTCTGGAGGGTTATTAAGACCTATCAACCTCTGGAGGGTTATTAAGGCCTGTCAACCTCTGGAGGGTTATTAAGGCCTATCAACCTCTGGAGGGTTATTAAGGCCTGTCAACCTCTGGAGGGTTATTAAGGCCTATCAACCCCGGAGGGTTATTAAGGCCTATCTACCTCTGGAGGGTTATTAAGACCTATCAACCCCTGGAGGGTTATTAAGGCCTGTCAACCTCTGGAGGGTTATTAAGACCTATCAACCTCTGGAGGGTTATTAAGACCTATCAACCTCTGGAGGGTTATTAAGACCTATCAACCTCTGGAGGGTTATTAAGACCTATCAACCTCTGGAGGGTTATTAAGACCTATCAACCTCTGGAGGGTTATTAAGACCTATCAACCTCTGGAGGGTTATTAAGACCTATCAACCTCTGGAGGGTTATTAAGACCTTTCAGCCTCTGGAGGGTTATTAAGGCCTGTCAACCCCTGGAGGGTTATTAAGGCCACCACAACAGCTTACTGACCAACAGCATGTATACTTTAGTATACTTATATATACTTAAGTATACATATTCTTTGTGTTCCTGAACACAAATGCAAATCCAGTGTATATACACAGATGAAGAAGAGGGGATACTTCTCTTAGTATATACACACCGATGAATGTGTATATACATACTTCTCTCAGTGTATAGACCCTCCCTAGTGTATAGAGGAAGAGTTTGTACCTTAAAAACAAAATATAACTTGGCATATAACACATATGTACTTATTAATCAGCCAAATAGTGACAAGCAATAAGTCATATATGAACTGTCTTGTGCGAGAGCGGGTTGTGTATAGACCCCCTTCGATCAAAAAGGGGGGATATAATGCTGATGAAGGAAATACAAGTTCACGAGAATAACAGAACGTAAGAAAGAGGCATATAATAGGCCTATTGACCCAGGCCAAACAGCTCTCTCCCCCTCCCCCCCCCCCCCCCCCCCCACCCTCCCGGGAACCCGTCCAAAGGGGCAAGCGTTCTAGTGAGTGTTTCTATTAAGTTGTTTGGTAACTTGACCTGCAAACTTATTTCTGAACTTGTGTTTGCCTATTTATATTCTAAAATCTAATTTGACCCCATTCAAATTCATTTTTAGTTATACTAACTTGAGGCTTGTCTGCTTAAATGTCTAACTATGTCTAATTATCTAATTAGATGTCTAATTAAATTAATTATTAATGTCTAATAAGATGTCTAATTAACTAATTAGATGTCTTATATGTCTAATTGTCTACTTAGATGTCTATATAATTATTGTCTTAGATGTCTAATTTGTCTAATTAAATTATTAAAATTAGATGTCTAATTTAATTGTGTTAGATGTCTAATTATTAAAAAATTATTGTCTAATTAGATGTCTAATTATAATCTAATTATTATGTCTAATTATAATCTAATTATTATGTCTAATTATAATCTAATTATTATGTCTCCCACATGTTATATTCATATGAGTATGTTATATGTTTATATGACTCGAACCGCCGACGCAGAGGCAGAAGCTCCATATCGACTGGGCTATGAGTAGCCTTAATAAGGAAAGATTCCAGGAGCACCAAACCGCTGCCCAACCGCAATTGTCGACTATCCCTGACTACCACAGAAGCTCAGAGGAGGAATTAGTGATCCCTGTCATATAAATTGTCAACCACACTATCATGCAATTAAAGACATAATAATTAAAAAAAAAACATTCCTAAACCAAATTTAAGCAATAAAAAATGTCCAATCAACAAAGACGCAATATTTTAATCAGTAAAAGTTCCCCCTCTTCCCCCAATCCCGGTAGAGTGATATTAACGACATCATCAACTCTCACATACGCACGCACGCACACACACGCACACACACACACACACACACACACACACACACACACACACACACACACACACACACACACACACACACACACACACACACACACACACACACACACACGCACGCACGCACACACACACACACACACACAAACATGGTCGAACACATGGTCGAACAAATGGTTGTTAGAGTTTAACCCAACCAAATGTAATGTAATGAAGATAGGTGTAGGGAGCAGGAGGCCAGATACAAGGTATCATCTGGGAGAGGAAATTCTTCAGGAGTCAGAGAAGGAAAAAGACCTGGGGGTTGATATCACGCCAGACCTGTCTCCTGCAGCACATATCAAGCGGATAACATCAGCGGCATATGCCAGGCTGGCCAACATACGAACGGCATTCAGAAACTTGTGTAAAGAATCATTCAGAACTTTGTATACCACATACGTCAGGCCAATCCTGGAGTATGCAGCCCCAGCATGGAGTCCATATCTAGTCAAGGATAAGACTAAACTGGAAAAGGTTCAAAGGTTTGCCACCAGACTAGTACCCGAGCTGAGAGGTATGAGCTACGAGGAGAGACTACGGGAATTAAACCTCACTTCGCTGGAAGACAGAAGAGTTAGGGGGGACATGATCACCACATTCAAGATTCTGAAGGGGATTGATAGGGTAGATAAAGACAGTCTATTTAACACAAGGGGAACACGCACAAGGGGACACAGGTGGAAACTGAGTGCCCAAACGAGCCACAGAGATATTAGAAAGAACTTTTTTAGTGTCAGAGTGGTTGACAAATGGAATGCATTAGGGGGTGATGTGGTGGAGGCTGACTCCATACACAGTTTCAAGTGTAGATATGACAGAGCCCGATAGGCTCAGGAATCTGTACACCTGTTGATTGACGGTTGAGAGGCGGGACCAAAGAGCCAGAGCTCAACCCCCGCAAACACAACTAGGTGAGTACACACACACACACACACACACACACACACACACACACACACACACACACACACACACACACACACACACACACACACACACACACACACACACACACACACAAATTGAGATTGAACAGGTAAGCTTCCCCAAGATTCCCCAAGGAAGCTCCCCCAAAACTCCCCAAATAAGCTCCCCCAAAACTCCCCAAATAAGCTCCCCTAAAACTCCCCAAGGAAGCTTCCCCAAAACTCCCCAAGGAAGCTTCCCCAAAACTCCCCAAATAAGCTCCCCCAAAACTCCCCAAGGAAGCTTCCCCAAAACTCCCCAAGGAAGCTTCCCCAAAACTCCCCAAGGAAGCTCCCCTAAAACTCCCCAAATAAGCTCCCCCAAAACTCCCCAAGGAAGCTCCCCCAAAACTCCCCAAGGAAGCTCCCCAAAACTCCCCAAGGAAGCTCCCCAAGGAAGCTCCCCCAAAACTCCCCAAGGAAGCTCCCCCAAAACTCCCCAAGAAAGCTCCCCCAAAACTCCCCAAGGAAGCTTCCCCCAAACTTCCCAAATAAGCTCCCCCAAAACTCCCCAAATAAGCTCCCCCAAAACTCCCCAAATAAGCTCCCCCAAAACTCCCCAAGGAAGCTTCCCCAAAACTCCCCAAATAAGCTCCCCAAAACTCCCCAAATAAGCTCCCCTAAAACTCCCCAAATAAGCTCCCCCAAAACTCCCCAAGGAAGCTCCCCCAAACTCCCCAAATAAGCTCCCCCAAAACTCCCCAAGGAAGCTCCCTACCCAAGAATGACCCCAATACGCCCCAAGGAAGCTCCCCCAAAACTCCCCAAGGAAGCTCCCCCAATACTCCCCAAGAATGACCCCAATACGCCCCGACCACACTACCATCAGGGAACTAACAGGTTCCCTCCCGCATTACGCCAAATGGTTTCAATTACAAAAGAATTGTCTTACGAAAATGATAGAGCTTAAACATTTTCTGTGGAGTGATTAGGGATGGATTGGTGGGGGTGAGGGGGGGGGGAGTTGGGGGTCCTAGAGTAAATGGGATAGACAGAGAGGGAGAAAGGACGGGGTTGGGATGGATGGACGGAAGCTGGGAGATTATGAAGATGGAGGAGCGATACTTATGATGATGATGATGATGAGAGAGAGAGAGAGAGAGAGAGAGAGAGAGAGAGAGAGAGAGAGAGAGAGAGAGAGAGAGAGAGAGAGAGAGAGAGAGAGAGAGAGAGAGAGAGAGAGAGAGAGAGAAAGAAGAGAGAGAGAGAGAGAGAGAGAGAGAGAGAGAGAGAGAGAGAGAGAGAGAGAGAGAGAGAGAGAGAGAGAGAGAGAGAGAGAATATATAAGTAATTAAGGGGCTAAATGGGGAACCAACAAGTGCGAGTTCATTTTCCCAATGATAAGACAAAATGGGAGCGCTGATGTGTAGTTGGTGAAGAATATATGTACCAATTACACTGATGTGTAATTAGTACTAATATGTACTAATTACACTGATGTGTAATTAGTACATATATTGAACCCTTCTCAGTGCCCAATATTTCAAAAACGGACACACACACACACAGGCTGACTCCATACACAGTTTCAAGTGTAGATATGATAGAGCCCAGTAGGCTCAGGAATCTGTACACCAGTTGATTGATGGTTGACAGGTGGGACCAAAGAGCCAGAGCTCAACCCTGCAAACACAACTAGGTGAGTACACACACACACACACACCTCTAGGTTAGCAAACTCAAAGGAGCTTTCCTAAAGCTATCAACAACCTACGTTAAACCAAGTACTAAATATGCAGCCGAACATGTAACTCTTTCTAAATAAACCAAAACTAATCTAGAAAAAACTGGAAGATAAGCATCGAGACTGTCAAGAAAGACTGAGGGACCTGGTCCTCACCAGAGGTGAAATGAAGAGCGGAGACATGTTAACGCAATACAAAATCCAAGGGGAATGTTTGACTAGATACACCATATCTGCCTCTGCATATCAGCAATTGGGCCCGCAAACAGCTCGTTCATATCACGTCACAAGCGAACAATTTGAGCGTTCGTACCATACCGATGTGTACGAATGAACCTAATCAAATCAATTTCAATTTTCAATTTCGATTCGCATTTGTTTTGAAAAAAGTCAGAGAACAATAAACTCCATATTATCGTCCCTCTCAGATACAAATTCTTACTCTAGGGAGCCGGGCGGCCGAGTGGACAGCACACTGGGCTTGTGATCCTGTGGTCCTGGGTTCGATCCCAGGCGCCGGTGAGAAACAATGGGCAGAGTTTCTTTCACCCTATGCCCCTGTTACCTAGCAGTAAAATAGGTACCTGGGTGTTAGTCAGCTGTCACGGGCTGTTTCCTGTGGGTGGAAGCCTGGTCGAGGACCGGGTCGCGGGGACACTAAAGCCCCGAAATCATCTCAAGATAACCTCAAGATATCTTCCTGTACTCTTGGGGTACAAATCTGTATTCTCGTTCCCTTAGTGCTGTAATTCCACATTTCGTAACAATCATATTTATTGTAATTATTGTTATTTATTGATTTATTTACTTTGCATTATTATTTTTACTTTCTGGTTGCTGTATATTTTTCGCGGAACCACTTATAAGAAGATCTTGAGGTTATCTTGAGATGATTTCGGGGCTTTAGTGTCCCCGCGGCCCGGTCCTCGACCAGGCCTCCACCCCCCAGGAAGCAGCCCGTGACAGCTGACTAACACCCAGGTACCTATTTTACTGCTAGGTAACATTGGCATAAGGTGAAAGAAACTCTGCACATTGTTTCTCGCCGGCGCCTGGGATCGAACCCAGGACCACAGGATCACAAGTCCAGCGTGCTGTCCGCTCGGCCGACCGTCTCCCCGGTCGATTTGTGAAGCCCCTGAACAAGATTCACGAAACACTTGGATTCCGAGCAATACCAGCTGAAATTTCAATTCAATTTCAATTCAATTCAATTCAATTCAATTTCAATTCAATTCAATGAATTTCAATTTCTATGTCCCTCGAGGACTCGAATATGGTTCGTTTAGTGTGATGGAGGTTGTGATGGAGGTTGTGATGGAGGTTGTGATGGAGGTTGTGATGGAGGTTGTGATGGAGGTTGGGGCGGGGCTCCCGAAAGCGGGAACCCGCAACATTTTGCAATTTCTTGTGTTTCTTCAATATAAATACAAGTTTCTCACTGCTTCTCTCGTCGTTCAAAACAGGCTAGTGTTTCCTGAACAAATCCACAAGGACCGTGATGAGGATTCGAACCTGCGTCCGGGAGCATCCCAGACTTTGTTCATTTGATGCATCACGTTAGTGTGATCACTGTATGTGCTAGTGTTTCCTCCTTACTAGCAAAGCTACTTTGTAACTTTGCAAGTGCATATATGTGACTTACAGGCGTTTGTTTATGGAGAAAACGACAACAATTAGTTACGAATCTACGTGCCATCATTGAAGTCAATGTTCACATCTACCCTAGCACTCACAAGAGGGAGAAGTCAATGTCCACATCTTCTCTAGCACTCATAAGAGGTAGAAGTCAATGTCCACATCTCCCCTAGCACTCATAAGAGGTAGAAGTCAATGTCCACATCTTCTCTAGCACTCATAAGAGGTAGAAGTCAATGTCCACATCTCCCCTAGCACTCATAAGAGGTAGAAGTCAATGTCCACATCTTCTCTAGCACTCATAAGAGGTAGAAGTCAATGTCCACATCTCCCCTAGCACTCATAAGAGGGAGAAGTCAATGCCCACATCTCCCCTAGCACTCATAAGAGGTAGAAGTCAATGCCCACATCTTCCCTAGCACTCATGAAAGGTAGAAGTCAATGCCCACATCTCCCCTAGCACTCACAAGAGGTAGAAGTCAATGTCCACATCTTCCCTACCACTCATAAGAGGTAGAAGTCAATGCACACATCTCCCCTACCACTCATAAGAGGTAGAAGTCAATGCCCACATCTCCTCTACCACTCATAAGAGGTAGAAGTCAATGCCCACATCTCCTCTACCACTCATAAGAGGTAGAAGTCAATGCCCACATCTCCTCTACCACTCATAAGAGGTAGAAGTCAATGCCCACATCTCCCCTACCACTCATAAGAGGTAGAAGTCAATGCACACATCTCCCCTACCACTCATAAGAGGTAGAAGTCAATGCCCAAATCTTCCGTAGCACTCACAAGAGGTAGAAGTCAATGTCCACATCTTCCCTACCACTCATAAGAGGTAGAAGCCAATGCACACATCTCCCCTACCACTCATAAGAGGTAGAAGTCAATGCACACATCTCCCCTACCACTCATAAGAGGTAGAAGTCAATGCCCAAATCTTCCCTACCACTCACAAGAGGTAGAAGTCAATGTCCACATCTTCCCTACCACTCATAAGAGGTAGAAGTCAATGCCCAAATCTTCCCTACCACTCACAAGAGGTAGAAGTCAATGTCCACATCTTCCCTACCACTCATAAGAGGTAGAAGTCAATGCCCACATCTCCTCTACCACTCATAAGAGGTAAAAGGTTCCACAAATAGCCAACATTAGCCACACTACTGTGGCTAAAGGTCGTTCTTATCTCCCGCACTGACTCTTACAATCTTAAAAGATATATAGGAACGTCTTACCTGTTAGTCTCGCCTGTCTCTCAGACTGTCCCTGGACCCGTCCGGTGACGGTGGGCGGGTCTCCTGCCGTCACTTGTGTGTTCGGGTGATTACACTCTTTCTTAGTCTTGTAAATGGTGGGAGTGGTGCTAGTGTGTGTGGGTGTGGGGAGGGTCGAGGGGAGGGGGGGGGTTCTCACCTAGTTGTGCTTGCGCGGGAGGGGGGGGGGGTTGAGCTCTGGCTCTTTGGTCCCGCCTCTCAACCGTCAATCAACAGGTGTACAGGTGTGGGATGTGTGTGTGTGGGGTGTGTGTGTGGGGGGGTGGGGGGGTGGGTGTGTGTGTGTGTGTGGGGGGTGGGTGAGTGTGTGTGTGTGTGTGTGTGTGTGTGTGTGTGTGTGTGTGTGTGTGTGTGTGTGTGTGTGTGTGTGTGTGTGTGTGTGTGTGTGTGTGTGTGTGTGTGTGTGTGTGTGTGTGTGTGTGTGTGTGTGTGTGTGTGTTTTTGGGGTGTACTCACCTAATTGTGCTTGCGGGGGTTGAGCTCTGGCTCTCTGGTCCTGCCTTTCAACCGTCAATCAACAGGTGTACAGGTTCCTGAGCCTATTGGGCTCTATCATATCTACACTTGAAACTGTATATGGAGTCAGCCTCCACCACATCACTTCCTAATGCATTCCATTTGTCTACTACTCTGACACTGAAAAAATTCTTTCTAATGTCTCTATGGCTCATTTGGGCACTCAATTTCCACCTGTGTCCCCTGCAACCCGTTCTCGCAAATTCGTAAAGTCAATATTGACTTATTAACTACGTGCATAGGTGATATACTAAACATAATAGATACCCTTAAAAAGATTCATAGAAAACACCGACCTTACCTAACCTTGTTAGTATCTTAAGATAAGCATCTTATTGCTTCGTAATTACAATTATTACCTAACCTATAAAAGGTATAGGTTAAGTAATAATTGTAATTACGAAGCAATAAGATGCTTATCTTAAGATACTAACAAGGTTAGGTAAGGTCGGTGTTTTCTATGAATCTTTTTAAGGGTATCTATTATGTTTAGTATATCACCTATGCACGTAGTTAATAAGTCAATATTGACTTTACGAATTTGCGAGAACGGGTTGGTCTGTGGGGTCGACCGCTGGATGTAATGGACTTGAGTCGAGGACGGGTTGGATAAGCGTCATTCATCGAGCACTTGCGAAACCCGTACATCTTTCCTCAAACATAACGGTTTTGTTTACATGTATTAAACAGCTGATGAGTTCAAAGCACTATGCGATTCTTCAAACAATAATAACCTTGAGTTGTGACATAGAGCCACTATGCTTGAGCAAAGATGTACTGGCTTCGTAGATGGTTGTGCAGAAGCCTGTCCAATCCTCCTTCAAAAGAGGTAGTGAGTAATAATATTAGACACTCAGTAACGATATATCCGGGAGCCCAGAAGCTGAAGCTTGACCGAGCAAGCACTCACAGGTCAGAACACTCATCTTCACACTCTCTCTTCCCCAATATAATAAGCCTTTCTACCGCCCAACCACGTGGGCTGGACGGTAGAGCGACGGTCTCGCTTCATGCAGGTCGGCGTTCAATCCCCGACCGTCCAAGAGGTTGGGCCACTATTCCTTCCCACCCGTCCCATCCCTAATCCTAATCCTGACCCCCTTCCCTGTGCTATATAGTCGTAATGGCTTGGTGCTTTATCCTGATAGTTCCCTTCCCCACCTCTCCCCCACACCACACACATCCCCACCCCTCCCCACCCCATCTCTCACCCTCCCCCACCCCACACCATCCATCCCCCTTCCCCACACCATCTCTCCCCCTCCCCCACACCACACACATCCCCACACCATTTCCCCTCCCCCCCACACCATCTCTCCCCCTCCCCCACACCACACACATACCCCCACCAACTCCATACACATCCCCCTACCCCACACCATCTCCCCTCCTCCCCCACACCACACACATACCCCCACCAACTCCATACACATCCCCCTACCCCACACCATCTCCCCTCCTCCCCCACACCACACACATACCCCCACCAACTCCATACACATCCCCCTACCCCACACCATCTCCCCTCCTCCCCCACACCACACACATACCCCCACCAACTCCATCTTATCTTCAACAGCCCCATTACCCAAGCCCCACTTCCCCCGTCAGTTGTGGGGGCCAACGCCTCTCTGCTCTCCTAATTTCATCATGTTAAGCAGGCCCTAAGCTGACCACTAAATCACTCCGAATTTGCATACAATCAAGAGCCCCGTACCTGGTTGACCGTCGGGGCCTTCAGGCTGGATAATGGCCAACAGGAACCCATTAGCACGAAAAAGGGGGAAAATATATGTATATGGAGATAATGGGGTGGGCTCCATCTAGTCTACCCTCATCTGTGTGTATGGAGGTGGAGATAGAAGGATATTCGGATTATTTATTATTTTTTGGGGTTTCATCTATGTGTGTTTATTAAATTTAATCATTTCAAATTCGTTTTATTTCGTTATTCTCCGCTTTTATTCTACTTATCTACTTCCTTCCTCCTTCTTCTTGTCCTCCTCCTTATGCCAAATTAACCGATACAATAAATACAGCTGTATTCTGAAATGTATTTACCTCTCCCACACTGTATCCTCGAGGGTACATGTTAATGTATAAAGCAACATTGGCTGTAATTGTCTACGATTAAAATGTCAACTAATTATTATTATTTGGTGTATAATATTTTTATTACACCTCACTTGTTAAAGTTCACTTTGAAGTCTGAAAGCTAAAAACTGTATTTTGTTTTCCTAAACTGTTTTGTATAGCAAACACGGGGGGATTCTCTACTTTTATTGAATACAATTCTGTGTCATTAGCAATGAAATCACGTATTTTGCATCGTTGAACTGGCAGTTTAGTCCGGTAGTTTGTTAGGCAAAATTCGATCTATGAGTTTCTGTATTTCTGGGGCTAGAGAGAGGAAATTACTCTCCTCTATACTCGTATAGAGTATACTCTATACGAGCATACTCTTAGGTAAGAGTATACGTCGACGTTCTATAAGGAGGTTGGGTTGTAAAGTATACTTTTAACGCTCTGTGTAACCAAAAACACAGTATTTATACTCCTTATAAATGAAAAATGTTGTATATTAACGATTTATTTTAACTAACATACAGTAGGTATACTTAGCAGAGTGGACTACAGAAAATAGGTCAAGAACTGGTTGTAAGTTCAGGGGATATTCCCTATCTAACAAGGTGTTTAGTTATATATGGATTGGGGGAGAAGAGACATGAGAGCATTTAACTTAGTTTACTAATTTTAATTAGTAAACTTTGGGTAAAGCACAGGAAGATCTTGCAATGTGAACGTGAACGGAAGATCTTGTAATGTGAACGTGAACGGAAGATCTTGTAATGTGAACGTGAACGGTAGATCTTGTAATGTGAACGTGAACGGAAGATCTTGCAATGTGAACGTGAACGGAAGATCTTGCAATGTGAACGTGAACGGAAGATCTTGTAATGTGAACGTGAACGGAAGATCTTGTAATGTGAACGTGAACGGAAGATCTTGCAATGTGAACGTGAACGGAAGATCTTGCAATGTGAACGTGAACGGAAGATCTTGCAATGTGTGAACGGTATTGCAAAACTCAAATTATTTCATACCATTTAGTCTGAAATCGATAGGAGTATCTTATCACACATATATATATATATATATATATATATATATATATATATATATATATATATATATATATATATATATATATTCCAACTATCACATATATAGTGTTGAAGAGTTTAGCTTCTGTTGGCGATTATCTGCATTTGGCAGTACGTGGATGAACCATTTACAGCGTTGCGATTCGAACAGAGGTCGTCAGCAAAGCAGTGTTCGAACAGTTGTGAGTCGTGTGTAAAGAGTTCGCATATTCATAAACTAGGGGGGGGGGGTGATTGCCTTAACGACCATTTGGTCTTTGTTAATCAGGACGGGCTGCAACTCACAACTGATGACGTCCGAACATTTCTCGAGCAGTGCTTCGATCTCTGTTCGAAAATACTTCACCCCAAGTACTTCAAACTCAAATAATTCCCAACAGAACCTACACACCTAACCTTACCTACAACGTAACAACACAAGAACACTCCAAAATATAAAATAATGTCATTTTTATGAGGAAAAAAAACTATTTATATTACACAGTAGGTCAAAGTTGATCAATTCATCTAAGAGGGGTGTCAGTCGCCGCTTTAACGAGCCTATTATAAGGATGGGTTTTTGCGATAAGACTAAACATTTATAAACAAAATTGGTTTGGCGGCTGCATTAACCGAGTACTTTTTCGGTCCGCAAAATTGCCCAAAACGTCTTATAATTGCGAAAATAGACAAGAGAAAAACATATTTAAGACCACATAATGATTGTTGAACGCGAATCAACATAATTGTACCTGAAAATAACCTTTTTTAAAAAACAATCATAATTGATATTTTATCATAATT
Organism: Procambarus clarkii; assembly: GCF_040958095.1. Lineage (NCBI taxonomy): Eukaryota > Metazoa > Arthropoda > Malacostraca > Decapoda > Cambaridae > Procambarus > Procambarus clarkii. The sequence goes on from NC_091224.1 coordinate 20,211,912, forward strand.
GCTGACGGATGACGCTAAAGAAAGTCAACGATGACCTCAGATTGTCATCTTTATTAGTAACAATAAAAAAAATACAATAGAATATGATAAAATGGTTAATTAGTTGTTACAGAGGATGGCCTACTCTTACTGTACCCATTACACCTGTAATTGTCAAAAGGGGGAAGAGGGGGAAGGGCTATTTATACCCATTTTGCTCACGTAACAAAACTCCTTAAGTAGTAGTATTAGTGGAACCTGTTTAATACTACCCAATTGTATCCTAATATCTCTCACCCTCTAACTTGAGAGACCATGTGAACGACATTAACCCAAAAAAGTTACGTATCCAAAGTTAGTTTAAGTTACGCCGTCGAGTAACTTTAAAGAGGTGGTAGGCCTACAGCTATCAGGTCAAGGGTATGAAAGTTACAGAGGAACGTAAAGTAGTAAAGTAACTTAGAAAGGTGACCAGGATGGACCAATGGGAACATTACCCCAGAAGTGCTCTTAAGACGCTGGAGGCAAACTTAACTCCAACCTCCAATTCTGAAAGCAAACTTTGTTGTGAGTAACTTGGACACTAGGGAAGAGGAGGAGGAGGAGAAAGGACAGTTCAAGTGAAAATAAAAACATGAGAAAGAACGAGAAACGGAAAAAGAGTAGAAAGATGAAGCAAGGAAGGAAAGATAATTCAGAAGTGTAGGAATGAGAAATAAGAATGATTAGTAAAGTAGAACAATAGTGAATGATAATAAATTGAGTGCAAAGTAAATAGGAATAAAAAAGAACAGCAGGAATAAGGATGATGAGATTGATATAAAGGTGTATTAAGGATGAGGAACTGGATGAGGAAGAACAGATACATGAGGAAATGAGACAGAACGAGTTTACAGAAAGATGAGAAAATCTCTCAAAAGTTAAGCAGCTGCACTCTAGTTTAGTTCCAAAATTCACCACTGCTACAAGACCTCCCACACCCACACTACACTCCCACACACCCCGTGACTCCCACACTACACTCCCACACACCCCGTGACTCCCACACTACACTCCCACACACCCAGTGACACCCACACTACACTCCCACACACCCCGTGACTCCCACACTACACTCCCACACACCCAGTGACACCCACACTACACTCCCACACACCCCGTGACTCCCACACTACACTCCCACACACCCCGTGACACCCACACTACACTCCCACACACCCAGTGACACCCACACTACACTCCCACACACCCAGTGACACCCACACTACACTCCCACACACCCCGTGACACCCACACTACACTCCCACACACCCAGTGACACCCACACTACACTCCCACACACCCAGTGACACCCACACTACACTCCCACACACCCCGTGACTCCCACACACCCAGTGACACCCACACTATACTCCCACACACCCAGTGACACCCACACTACACTCCCACACACCCCGTGACACCCACACTACACTCCCACACACCCAGTGACACCCACACTACACTCCCACACACCCAGTGACACCCACACTACACTCCCACACACCCAGTGACACCCACACTACACTCCCACACACCCAGTGACACCCACACTACACTCCCACACACCCAGTGACACCCACACTACACTCCCACACACCCAGTGACACCCACACTACACTCCCACACACCCAGTGACTCCCACACTAACCCCTCTTTCGGACACTTATTAAAATAAATTACTGATATCAATCTCTCCACTGTGCTTCAACTCTTTGATCGCAATCACGCAGAGACTATTCATAGCCCGCGGGCGTAGGAGAGTGTGTGTGTGTGTGTGGGTGTAGATGACTGCTCGTGGAGGTGTAGCCTCGTTGGGTGGTTACTGCCGTAGTTCCTTAGTATCCAGCAAGTAATTTGGTAAGAAAAATGTTTGTGTCGGACGATGTGGCCTTGGCCAGGTTCCGTGGCCAGGTTCCGTGGCCTAGTTCCGTGGCCTCGTTCCGTGGCCTCGTTCCGTGGACCTTGTTCCGTGGACCTTGTTCCTTGGCGTCGTTCCTTAAACATCCGGAACAGGCGGAGCGTGCCCATTGGTTTCCATATATCACTGATGACTTTATCACCTAATGATGCCCCGCTCCCTCGGTATCCTTTACTACCCCCCCCCCCCACCCTATCCTCCCTAACCATCGGCCCAACCATCTCTGAACCATTTCGGGGATGGTTGGATAGTTTTTTTAAGGAAGTGCCGGACCAACCGGGCTGTGGAGGGATATGTGGGCCTGCGGGCCGCTCCAAGCAACAGCCTGTTGGACCAAGCTCTCTCAAGTCGAGCCTGGCCTCGGGCCGGGCTTGGGGAAAAGAAGAATTCCTAGAACCCCATCCAGGTACAATCCAGGTACAACTATCCGACAACCCCAAGAGCAGACAGCAAGACACAATCGACTTGAGAATGGTCCAGGACGGACCGAAACGTCGTCGTCCCTTCATTTTCTACTGTGTGGTCTGGTCAGCAGACATCAAGCTACCCTTGTGGAAAAATGTCTACACAATTTGCCATGAACATATAAACTCGAGAAAAAAAAGGGAATTTTAAGCATTCTTGAAGATTTGGCAGAGATAATATATATATACTTTAAAAATTGGCGTAGTTCAAATCTTTACACAAAATACAGGAATACATAAGTGTGTATTTTTTATAATATACTATTAACTCGTGTGTAATGCGTTTCACAGAATAGTTCTTCCTTAACAGCTGATAAGAAATATTGCAGGAAACATTTAAGATTTCTCATCAGTACTTTGTGTGTCAGTATATCGTTGTTATTAATTGCCTGTTAAATTCAATTATTTCTGCTCTATAACGAGGGTAATTGTATGTGTGTGTGTGTGTGTGTGTGTGTGTGTGTGTGTGTGTGTGTGTGTGTGTGTGTGTGTGTGTGTGTGTGTGTGTGTGTGTGTGTGTGTGTGTGTGTGTGTGTGTGTGTGTTCTTACCTATGAGTAATTGTTCTTTTCTGTTTCTAATGAGGGTGGGCTGTAGTTCCTGGGCCCCTGACTTCATACATAAAGTACAGGGTGCGTATGTGTGTGTGGGTGTATTTGACAGCTTCGGATGGAGGAAGTGCATCGCTGAGAGGAAATAGAAGCTTAGGGTCAAGATCCTTCCGGTCAAGAAGCCCCAGAGTCAAGCCGAGGAGCCAAGTCTCGGGCCAAGAATGCATCTTGACCCGAAACTAGATACAAAGGGATGTTAACACCATATATAACGACGGGTCGGGAACAGCGGGGACATGACCTGGGATCTATACGTTCGCCGGACGCTCGCCCCACAACCAAAATCTTCGCCGGACGATCGCTAACCAAGACGTAGGAAGGAGGGAGGGGAATAATAATTGAAAAAACGACAATATCCGCGACTGAATGACGATAATCAAGGAAAAATGGCCGCAATGAAAGCACGGATGAAAACCCGAGCAGAATGACAAATAGAATAATGACCGCAAAGGGGAGGAGAAGGAGGATAAGTATTAGCGCAGCGGGAGGAGCAGGAGAAAGGAAAAGATAGATGGGACAAGGAGGACAATTGAGGGAGAGGACAATGAAGAAGGAGGAGGAGAAGAACGCATTAGAAGACCTCCATTTGGAGACGCCCGAGGTACGATACTGTTGTGTAACATACGGTTCCCGCCCTCGGCCACAATGGCCCCCACCTGACCGCGTCTCTCTCTCTCTTTGGTTCATCTTGCCTTGTGCTCCGCTGACGATAAATTCTAATCAGAATGTAACAGTCGAAGGCGAGGCCCCTTGACCATCGCGGGCGCGTTCACCTGAAGCGTCTACAATCAGGCGTAAAGGGCGGGTAACTGGCGTCAGTGTTAATCAAAGCATTGTTGAACTCCCGCCAAATTTGCGGTTAGAGGACAGACTTTTGTAAAAAAATATTTCTTGTTCGTGAACGTTTTCTCGTGGATTTTTTTATTCCGCATTTTCTGTTGAATTTCAATATTATCGAAACGTTGACTTATTTTATAAATGATTGATAAGCCATTCGTTAAATAATTCGTAAAATAGTTTTTTTAGGTTCAGGCTAATTTGGATTTTTTTTCAGTCTAATTTTGGATTTTTTTATTTCGCATTTTCTGTTGAATTTCAATATTATCGAAACGTTGACTATTTTATAAATGATTGATAAGCCATTCGTTAAATAATTCGTAAAATAGTTTTTTTTCAAGTTCAGTTTAATTTGGGATAATAAAAGGCATTTGTTGACAAATACTTTCAAATAAAAATTGATTCTGTAGGACCCTTTTGTCAATAGCTTTTATGGACCAACGATGAGCCTCAAAATATTAATATATTTTTGTACTCTTGTACTTCTTTTTTTGCCAAAGGTACCAATGGATTAACGCAAACTATTATGCAAGGCTTTTGTGCATAAAAGCCTACCGTGATGGCTGGTAGAATATCGTGTAGATGTGACTATCTAATCAGTTATTGCGTGACTCTTTATCTAACAGAGTTCAGAACTTGTGTAAATATTTTATCCTGTCAATTGAAATCATTATTGCTTCGACGGGTGTCTTCTTGATGTCCTCTCCTGTCTCATTGACAACTGTCTGTCTGTCTGTCCCTTACGACTGCAGTTGGCACAGGGGCCAATTACGTCTTGGGGCTGTTCCCCCCCTTGTCTAATCACCTCGTTATCTCTGCTGCTGATCAGATTGTTGAACACCTTGTTATGACCGTGGTTCATACTGTTCTTCAGCACGAGGCTGAGGTTAGTTATGGAGTCGTTGCCATGTACGCAGCATCTAGTTGTGCTTGCAGGGGGGTTGGGCTTCGGCTCTTTGGTCCCGCCTCTCACTTCCTTGCTGGTAGCTCCATACCTCCTGCTCAGCAGCGTACTTGATCTACTCCCCTCTAAAGTGTCTCTTCTAGTTTCATATATTGTATTATTATTATTCTCTATTCCCTTGTGTCTTGTTTATTGTCGTCTATGTCTTCTATGTTTGTGCTGTTCATTCTGTCTCTCTGTTTTGTTGCTCGCCGCGTTATTGCGTGTCTGTGTCTCATGCTTTATTTGCTTGTCTGAGTGTCTCCTTGTGTTTATTTGTTTGCTTGAATGCCTGGTTCTTTGCCTGTTCTCTTTATTTTTTATTTACATCTGTTTCTATCCACATTTGTTCGTCTTTATATTTGTTTCTTTGTCAGTCGGTTTGTTTCTTTGGCTTTGACTTTTGTCGTTCGTTTGTCGCTATTTCTTTGTCGCTTTGTCACTTTTGTCAATATTTGTGGTTCTTTGTTTACCTGTTGTTTCGATCGTTCCCTGGCTCTGTGTGCTATTTCGTCGATCTTTTTGTTTCTTTGCTTATTTCTTTGTCTTCTTATTTATTATTCATCTATAAGTTACACAGAAAGTTACTATATCTCTGCCCGTCTACGTTCTGTGGTGTGTCTTTGTTTCACTGACCAGCTGTGTCGCAAAGTCTCCGCTCCTTTGGTTAATGTATGTTTCTTATGGACAGAGAGTATGCACCCTCACCCCTCTCTCTTGTTTCTCTCTCTCTCTCTCTTTCTCTCGCTCTCTCTTACTCAATCTTCTTTATTTTATCTCTTTCTTTCTCTTGTCCTCACTCCCATCTTCCACGTCCTTCCCTCTCGGACATTATTTTAATGTTGTATTCCGGAGGCGCTGGCCCGCAGCTTATGGAATTTCAAGCATAATTAATCTCTTTATCTCTCTTCCTTGCTTCCTTATTCTTCTCCTATCTCCTTTCCCATCTTCTTGGTTCCAATTTTCTATACCCTTTCCTTTCTCGTCCTTCCCTCTTCATTGTATTTTTCTTGTGTTTACTCTTTTGCATTCTGTGCCTCTCCTGTCTTTCCTCTGTAATTCTACAGGAGGGATAGAGGAGAAAATTCTTCTCCTTCTTCCCTTCCCTTAGTTCCCACTTTCCTCTTCCATTAGCCTTCTCCCCCTTCCCATGTGCTCTCTCCTCTATCTCCTCCTCCTACTGCTCCTCCTCTTCCTTGTCCTTCCTGCCTCCACGACGGTCTTACAAGGGGCTACAATGGTTATCTTTTAACTTTAATGCTTCGACAGACTGTCCTTAGCATAACAATGGCAGCTCCGTCAGGACCGTGTTACGAGGGTGTGGGGACAGAGTGAGGAGACAGGGTGAGGGGACAGGGTGAGGAGACAGAGTGAGGGGAACAGGGTGAGGGGGGGACAGGGGTGAGGGGAAATGGAAGGAAGTGAAAGGGAAAGTGAGTGGAAAAATTAAATCCAAAACTAGATTGCAAGTTAAAGAGAGGACATTAAGGAAATGAAAAGAAGGGAACAGAAGGGAGAAGAAGAACGGGAAATAAGATAGGGAGAGCGAGAAGAAAGACTGGAGAACATAAAGATAATCAGTGAGTAGAAATGTGAAGAAAAAAAGAATTGGAAAAATCGAAAAAGATAAGAAAATGACACAAAAAACAGAAGGAATATAAATGAAAGAGGGATAAGGAGGAGAGAGGAAATATGAGAGTGA
>NC_091224.1:20218906-20221406 GCF_040958095.1 Procambarus clarkii
AAATATTTGGAGATTTTCTAAATGTTATGACGGATAGTAAGAGAAAAAGACAAAACATATGATAATTTATTGGATTTAGTGTGTTTATTGAGATCGATTTGTTCTGGGTTCGAATCCTAGCCTGGGAGGATTGACTGGGGCGACATCCTTAAAACTATTAACCCCCCCACCCCTGTTCCCTTAATGGAGCCCTGTTGCTTATGCATCGTTATCCCTACAGACAAAAATCAGAGGATACAACTGACGATTTACTATAAAGCCAAGAAAACGGCCAACCTACTCATGAGAAACTCTCCAGACACAAAGCAGAACGCTTTAAAAGAGACCAACGTCGTCTATGCTTTCAAATGCCCACTTGGGGACTGTAAGCTCCAAAAAACCCAGTATATAGGCAAGACAACAACATCTCTTTCCAGGCGATTAACGATGCATAAGCAACAGGGCTCCATTAAGGAACATATAATCTCTTCCCACAACCAGACCATCACCAGAGAAGTCTTAACAAAAAACACGGAAATCATCGATAGATACAGCGATAGCAGGTGGCTTGATATCTGCGAGGCACTACACATTAAGAAGTCGACACCAGCAATCAACAGCCAATTAATGCACAACTATATTCTACCCACTTCAAGACTCCGCACCACTATAGAAGCATCAAGAAATATGGGCCAATAGGCCCTTTGCAGTTACTTCCATTCTTCCCCTTTAAATTTACCCAATATTACCCAATATTTCGTGTTCTATCTTGTGTTGAAAGTTTGTTTTCACCTCATCCAAAACTGTTGTAACATATCACCTCACCCAAATGCAGGTATAAAATGAAAAGCCGTTTGAATTATAGCATAGTAGAACTCTGTTTAGTGTTTGCAGGTTATAGTTGTGTGTGTGTAAACTAAAGTCTTTGAAAATGTAATAAGTTATTACGAAACGCGTTCAAGTGTCGCGTCAGACTAGAAATAAAAATGAATTTTGGAGAACTGATTTTTCAATTACCATCAACAGTGAAAAGAAACATAATAAATATTGAGAAAATTCGTGTAAGAATTATTAATCTTACTTTTTCGGTCATATTTAATAATATATATTATATTATTTACTATAATTTTTTGGCGTGGATATAAACAGGAACACATATAATCTTGTAAATATATATATTTTTTACATCGAAAATCCCCCCCCCCCCCAAAAAAAAAAAAAAATCACGTAATTTAACCACAGAAACCCGCACGGAAATCCACACACGTGACGCTGTTTGTCTGTTTGTCGTGTTTGTTTGTTTTTTTGGGGGGTTTGGGGGGGTAGGGGGGGTGGTGGAAAACGTTCTGGAAAAACACCAGATCTCTACCGTTTGAACCCGCGCGCTGATTGGTCGGCGGCCGCTGATATTAATTTTGGCAATTACTCGAAGACTTTGATCGTTTGGGCTTCCTGGAAAATCCTCAAGGGGACACGGAAGACCAGGAGGAGGAGGAGGAGGGGGGAAAAGGAGAAGAGAAGAATGAGGAAGAGAAGAGAGGGAAGAGGAAGAGAAGAGAAGAAAGAGGAGTCAAAGAGGTAAATAAGACCAATCTAATCCCTTATTTCTTCCCCTTTGCCTCTATTAATCTCACACAATTTCTCTCTGGCCAGGGACAGGAAGCCTGTAGATATATATTTGTCACAGTTCCCTGCCTCCCCCCTTCAAGGTCGAATTACTGACATAACTGTTGACTAACTCCCTGGTACCTAGTTAATACCAGGTGGGCAGGGTGATTAGGTGGAAAGGAAAACATGCCCAACCACTCCTGTCCCGGCTCGGGGGATCGAATCCGAAAACCTGGGTTTTTAAAGCCAGTTCGTACCTATTACAGGAGTAACAGGTAATTAGTCTAATTAACCAGGATGATGTAACAGGTGTTGAAGGTTAAATAATTAGCCAGGTTGTTAAGGCTAAATTACCCACGTAGTTAAGGCTAATTACCATGTAGTTAAGACTAATTACCGACGTAATTAAGGCTAAGTAACCAAATAGGGAGGTACTTAAAGGTCTTGATGTAATTACTTTAAGAATATCTATCAGTCTTCTACTAAACCCAACTTAAAGGATAATATCTTTAGAACGTTTCTCCCCATAAACTTTGAACTTAAGAGCGCCTAAGTTGGAAATATGGAGCGTGTTATTGAACCTGTTTGGAATGGGGCCACTGGCACCCTTTCTGCCTGAAATTGGTATGCTAAAAATTGGTTTCAATCAAGCAAATATTCTTGAATTTGTAAGACTTAATATATATATATATATATGATTATAGCTTATTATTACTGAATAATATAACAAATAAGACAAGTGTAAACAGGTAATTAATATATACAATTATTGATAAATGTAATATCAAATTATATATAATATTACAATTATAGATTGGGATAAATTAAAATTTCTAATTATTATTCTTGTCAAGCGTGAACGGGTTGACGCTTGCAACACTGTTGCAAGCCTACAGATAGGCGGTGAAAAAAC
>NC_091224.1:20223906-20256406 GCF_040958095.1 Procambarus clarkii
ACTGTATTAAATATTTTCTGAAATGTTAATATCAACGTCTTAACATTTATTTGGAAGTGAGAATGAAAAATTTACATAAGAAACTAGTTTTTTTGTAAGTTATCAACAACGGAATGTTGATTTTGTGCCTCCGTATCATTGCAAGTTTGCACATTAGGCCTATATACTTATCATGCAAGTCCTTGCAATATCTGGATTTGACACCTTCCACTCTAAATCCTGGTCTAACCAGTGAACCTATCCCTGGATTAATCCGGGGGATCTTACTAGTGGCCTAGCCCCCTGGCCTAGCCCCACTTTGGCCTAACCTGGATTGGTAAGTCGCATACTGACTTTCGCTATTAAATGGGTATTTGCCTGTTCCGGTTCGAGACCCCTTTTTTTAACCCTTTCAACCGGTTCTTTCATATTCCTTCCCCCCCCCCCCTGTTCTTGCTTTTCACTCTTTACATTCTTAGTTTCTTATTCTTTGCTGTCTTCCGTTCGTCATTCTATCCTTAATTCTCGTTTTTTTCTTTTATCTGTTCGTTCTATTATCTATAATTTGTTTTGACACTTTTCTCTTCGTTCAATTTTCTATTTCTCTCTTTAACTTTCATTCCACTTCTTCTTTCTTCTCCTTCTTTCTTCTTTCTTCTTTCGTTAGTGCCAATATTTTCTTCTTATATGAAATTTGTTTTTCGCTAAATTGTCCACTGTTGTAGGGCTTCGTAGCGCTGTCATAATAGTTTGCTGGATCCATCTATGCATTGTCTAAAGTTTTCATTGATTGTCTATCGTTTGATTGGATTGTCTATCGTTTGATTGGATTGTTTATCGTTTCCATAATTGTCTATCGTGTCCATGATTGTCTATCGTGTCCATGATTGTCTATCGTGTCCATGACTGTCTATCGTTTGATTGGATTGTCTATCACCAAGAGTTTCCTTCCTGCTTTAGTCTTAAAAGCCTAAATAACCGCCACAGGTATAAACCAATAATTAAGAAACAGACGGACAGAAACAGAAGAGAAGAGAAACACAAATAAACGCGAAGATAACGAAGATTTTTTTTTCCCCCTGTTGCCATATTCATCTACTCACCATCTCACCATCATCTACATATTCATCTACTCACCATTTCACCATCATCTACATATTCATCTACTCACCATCATCTACATATTCATCTACTCACCATCTCACCATCATCTACATATTCATCTACTCACCATCTCAAAAAAAAAAGGTAAATCCGTGAGGCAGCGTTTGGTTTCATGGCAATTTCGGAAACGACTCGGGTGGCAATTAGCCTTACGACTCAAGTTTGCCGTGATGGTGTGGAACGAGCGTGGCTCCTAACGATCTCGTTAGATCGTTAGTGTCACGCAGATGGCTCTTCCCTTCGTCTTAGATTGACAGTTGGGGAATTGTGGACGGTGGGGGGGGGAGGGGGGAATGTTCTGTCGTTAGACAGGCGCGTCAAGGACTATGGGAGGGGGGGGGAGGGGGGAGAGTAGTTGAAATGACAGCGAAACGCAGAAATGAATTTTGTGATGAATACTTGTAGGCCTAAATGAGGCATACGAAAATGTACTGTGATACTCCACATATACACAGACACACACACACAGTTGTGTGATAGTTGAGAGGCGGGACCAAAGAGCCAGAGCTCAACCCCCGCAAGCACAAACGGGTGAGTACACACTAGGTCAGCCCACGAAATATATACAATGAACACCAGTAGCTCAACAGGGCATGAGTATGAGACTCAGATGAGTCATAGAGATTTTACTTTAGTCATGATGAGTCAAGACTGTCAAATGATGAGTAGACTAGATGAGTCACACAGGAAGGTTCTATTTAGCGCAAGAGCAGAGGGGGAAATTGGAACGAGCTAAATGAGTAGGTTGTAGCAACAAAATCCATTCGTAAATTTTAAAATTAGATATGACAGTGGAATAGGCTATGAATCATTGCTTTTAAACAACAAGGAAGCTAGAAAGGCGGGGTCCAAGAGCTAACATTCGATCCTGCAGACACAAATAAGAGCGTATAAAATAGATCTGAACAAATAGATGAATATCAATCTATCTATCTATATATATACTTATGCTCGTCGCAATAGAACAAAATCATTACTCGGGATTAATTCCTCACATTAACCTATTCTAATTTGCTTTATTAAGCTGCCGGGTGAAATGGCACATTCCAGCTTGGAATCATCATTTGAACCTCACCCTTGTTGGACGGCACGATGGTTCAACAATGCTCTGGTATTACTGCTTTCTATGCAAGAGTGAGACGCATTTGTGTTTGTCAAGATGAAAGGTTTGTAAGGGGGGTACTGTATGATATTGGGGGAGTGGTGCAGGGGGTGTGGGGGGTGGTGTGGTGTGGGGGTATAAGGGGGTGTGGGGGGTGGGTGGGGTAGAGAATAATATATAATATTTCAACTAATTCCTTCGCATGTGAAGAAATATGTAATGAAAATGGAGAAGCCTAGCGCTAGAATCATTGATATGTATATATGTATATATATATATATATATATATATATATATATATATATATATATATATATATATATATATATATATATATATATATATATATATATATATATATATATATATATATCGCAGACTACTACACTGTGAGAGTAAACCCTGAACTGCTTGTTTGTTAATTAGACAACTTTGATAAGGACAATAACGTTTGTGTGTTTATGTTCAAAACATTTGAATTTGAATTTGTTTCACACAACACGGCCTGTCCTCATAAACATGGCCCGTCCTCATAAACATAGCCAGTCATAAACATGGCCAGTGCTCATAAACATGGCCAGTCCTCATAAACATAGCCCGTCCTCATGAACATAGCCCGTCCTTATAAACATAGCCCGTCCTTATAAACATAGCCCGTCCTCATAAACATAGCCCGTCCTCATGAACATAGCCCGTCCTCATAAACATAGCCCGTCCTCATGAACATAGCCCGTCCTCATAAACATAGCCCGTCCTTATAAGCACAGCCCGTCCTCATGAACATAGCCCGTCCTCATAAACATAGCCCGTCCTCATGAACATAGCCCGTCCTCATAAACATAGCCCGTCCTTATAAACATGGCCAGTCCTCATAAACACATCCAGTCCTCATAAACATAGCCAGTCCTCATAAACATAGCCCGTCCTCAAACATAGCCCGTCCTTATAAACATGGCCAGTCCTCATAAACACATCCAGTCCTCATAAACATAGCCAGTCCTCATAAACATAGCCCGTCCTCATAAACATAGCCCGTCCTTATAAACATGGCCAGTCCTCATAAACACATCCAGTCCTTATAAACATAGCCCGTCCTTATAAACATAGCCCGTCCTTATAAACATAGCCCGTCCTCATAAACATAGCCCGTCCTCATGAACATAGCCCGTCCTCATAAACATAGCCCGTCCTCATGAACATAGCCCGTCCTCATAAACATAGCCCGTCCTTATAAACATAGCCCGTCCTCATGAACATAGCCCGTCCTCATAAACATAGCCCGTCCTTATAAACATGGCCAGTCCTCATAAACACATCCAGTCCTCATAAACATAGCCAGTCCTCATAAACATAGCCCGTCCTCATAAACATAGCCCGTCCTCATGAACATAGCCCGTCCTCATAAACATAGCCCGTCCTCATGAACATAGCCCGTCCTCATAAACACATCCAGTCCTTATAAACATAGCCCGTCCTTATAAACATAGCCCGTCCTCATGAACATAGCCCGTCCTCATAAACATAGCCCGTCCTTATAAACATAGCCCGTCCTCATAAACATAGCCCGTCCTTATAAACATAGCCCGTCCTTATAAACATAGCCCGTCCTTATAAACATAGCCAGTCATAAACATAGCCCGTCCTCATAAACATAGCCCGTCCTCATAAACATAGCCCGTCCTTATAAACATAGCCCGTCTTTATAAACATAGCCCGTCCTTATAAACATAGCCCGTCCTCATAAACACATCCAGTCCTTATAAACATAGCCCGTCCTTATAAACATAGCCCGTCCTCATGAACATAGCCCGTCCTCATAAACATAGCCCGTCCTCATGAACATAGCCCGTCCTCATAAACATAGCCCGTCCTTATAAACATGGCCAGTCCTCATAAACACATCCAGTCCTCATAAACATAGCCAGTCCTCATAAACATAGCCCGTCCTCATAAACATAGCCAGTCATAAACATAGCCCGTCCTCATAAACATAGCCAGTTCTCATAAACATAGCCCGTCCTCATAAACATAGCCAGTTCTCATAAACATAGCCCGTCCTCATAAACATAGCCAGTTCTCATAAACATAGCCCGTCCTCATAAACATAGCCAGTTCTCATAAATATGGCCAGTCCTTATCAATAATATGCTAATTATCAAATCCTAACATACCAATCAGATATACAAAATAAAGAAACAACTAATTAAACTTACTTTGTGCTGGGCGTTGCTGAGGACGCCACCAGCCGCTGAACTGAGCCCGGACGCCCGCCGCTTGAACGAACCTTGCAGCCTTCACGACCATAGGCTGGTGAGAACAACGTCCCATCAGTTCAAAAAATAGTCTAATTTCTAAGTTTCTAAGTCTCTAAAAAGGTGATTATTTGCACTCACAGGACCAGGATTACTGACCGGAGGAGATAGATAGATAGATGTTGCCTCGTTAACAGCTCGTGAGCTTCTGGTCGGCGGAGCCGTCAGTTCCCGCCTCTAATTGGGTCGTTTGGCGCCGTCCTCTCCTTCTCTCTCACTCTATTCGTCTCCTGCCGTTTTTCCGCCTCTGTAACCAACGTTATCAAGGTAATCAACGGCGATACCAACGATTCCCACGTGTCCATGTTGCCAGTGGCTCGGGATCACTGGGTTACGTGGGTGGGTTGGGTTCGCATGTGGCTGGTTAGGTTAGGAGGCTGGGTTTTGGACGGAGTGGCATTTGAACCCAGCGGGTCTGACCAAATTTTTCCCGCCGAAACGACGGCTGTCTGGAGACACACACGTCCATTAGGCTGTCAGGTGTGTATATATGTCAGGTGAGTATATATGTGTCAGGTGTGTAAATATGTGTATTAGGAGCATACATGCGTGTATGAGGCTGTCAGGTGTGTATATATGTGTATTAGGAGCATACATGCGTGTATGAGGCTATCAGGTATGTATGCTATCAGGTGTGTATATGTGTATTTACGAGCATAAATGCATATGAGGGAGAAGCTACCAGGTGTACACATGTGTATAAGAAACATACATGCGTGTATGAGGCTATCACGTGCATACGTTTATATATAGAACATACAACGTGTATGCATCAAAATATATGACTCTTATATTGTATATTTTTTAATAAAGAGAACAGGGAAAATTAAGTTCTGCCTCTTGTGTTAGGCTGCTCTGAGGACTGTGCCGATAATTACTCATTACCAATTGTTCTATAACTGTGGAGTGGTTGGTATACAGGTATTATACAAAACCATACCTATACACATATGCTTTGAGGAATGTATTATTGAACGTAAAGAAAAAAATTGTGGGTGAAATGATGAATTTGTACGGCCAGAGAAAAGCCTCATTATACATGACTTCTTATATGGCTGTTAAATCATTTGTTGACAGTTCAAAGTCTATATATAGCAACTATATTTCTGCATCACATGTCTATATATATAGAGATATATAACTACGAGTTATATATTAGCCCGTCCTCATCAACACAGACCGTCCACATCAACACAGCCCGTCCTCATCAACACTGACCGTCCTCATCAACACAGACCGTCCTCATCAACACAGACCGTCCTCAACACAGCCCGTCCTCATCAACACGGACCATCCTCATCAACACAGCCCGTCCTCATCAACACAGCCCGTCCTCATCAACACAGCCCGTCCTCATCAACACAGCCCGTCCTCATCAACACAGCCCGTCCTCATCAACACAGCCCGTCCTCATCAACACTAGCCCGTCCTCATCAACACAGACCGTCCTCATCAACACAGACCGTCCTCATCAACATGGACCATCCTCATCAACACAGCCCTTCTCATCAACACAGCCCGTCCTCATCAACACAGCCCGTCCTCATCAACACTAGCCCGTCCTCATCAACACAGCCCGTCCTCATCAACACGGACCATCCTCATCAACACAGCCCGTCCTCATCAACACAGCCCGTCCTCATCAACACAGACCATCCTCATCAACACAGCCCGTCCTCATCAACACAGCCCGTCCTCATCAACACAGCCCGTCCTCATCAATAATATGCTAATTATATCAAATCCTAACATACCAATCAGATATATATAAAAAGAAACAACTAATTAAACTTACTTTGTGCTGGGCGTTGCTGAGGACGCCACCAGCCGCTGAACTGAGCCCGGATGCCCGCCGCTTGAACGAGCCTATAGCAGCCCTCACGACCATAGGCTGAACAACGTCCCATCAGTACAAAAAAAAATCTAATTTCTAAGTCTCTAAAAAGGTGATTATTTGCACTCAAAGGACCAAGATTACTGACCGGAGGAGATAGATAGATGTTGCCTCGTTAACAGCTCGTGAGCTTCTGGTCGGCGGAGCCGTCAGTTCCCGCCTCTAATTGGGTCGTTTGGCGCCCTATCCTCTCCTTCTTTCTCACTCTATTCGTCTCCTGCCGTTTTTCCGCCTCTGTAACCAACGTTATCAAGGTAATCAACGGCGATACCAACGATTCCCACGTGTCTACGTTGCCAGTGGCTCGGGTTCAATGGGTTAGGTGGGTGGGTTGGGTTCGCATGTGGCTGGTTAGGTTAGGAGGCTGAGTTTTGGACGGAGTGGCATTTGAAGCCAGCGGTACTGACCAAATTTTTCCCGCCGAAATGACGACTATGTTGAGACACAGACGTTCATTAGGCTATCAGGTGTGTATATATGTGTATTAGGAGCATACATGCGTGCATGAGGCTATCAGGTGTGTATATATGTGTATTAGGAGCATACATGCGTGAATGAGGCTATCAGTTGTGTATATATGTGTATTAGGAGCATACATGCATGTATGAGGCTATCAGGTGTGTATATATGTGTATTAGGAGCATACATGCGTGTATAAGGCTATCAAGTGTGTATATATGTGTATTAGAAGCATGCATGCGTGTATGAGGCTATCAGGTGTGTATATATGTATTAGGAGCATACATGCGTGTATGGGGCTATCAGGTGTGTATATATCTGTATTAGAAACATACACGTGCGTATGAGGCTATCACGTGCATACGTTTATATAAAGAACATACAACGTGTATGCATCAAAATAATATACTGAGAATGATATATATAAACTATACGTAACATAGTATTTTCATTGTAAATTGATGTATATATATATATGACTCTTATATTGTATATTTTTTTAATAAAGAGAACAGGGAAAATTAAGTTCTGCCTCTTGTGTTAGGCTGCTCTGAGGACTGTGCCGATAATTACTCATTACCAATTGTTCTATAACTGTGGAGTGGTTGGTATACAGGTATTATACAAAACCATATCTATACACATATCCTTTGAGAAATGTATTATTGACCGTAAAGAAAAAATTTGGGAGTGAAATGATAAATTTGTACGGCCAGAGAAAAGCCTCATTATATAATATCTCACTTCTTATATGGCTGTTGAATCATTTGTTTACAGTTCAGAGTTCATATATAGCAACTATATTTCTGCATCACATGTCTATAGAGAGAGAGAGAGAGACATACTACTACGAGTTATATATTAGCCCGTCCTCATCAACACAAACCGTCCTCATAAACATAGCCAGACCTCTTAAACATGGCCAGACCTCATAAACACAGCCCGTCCACATAAACATAGCCAGTCCTCATCAACACACAGCCCGTCCTCATAAACATAGCCAGTCCTCATAAACATAGCCAGTCCTCATAAACACAGGCCGTCCTCATAAACATAGCCAGTTTCCATAAACATGGCCAGTCCTCATAAACACAGCCCGTCCTCATAAACATAGCCAGTCCTCATAAACATAGCCAGTTCTCATAACACAGCCCGTCCTCATAAACGCTGCCGTCCTCATAAACATAGCCCGTCCTCATAAACATAGCCAGTCCTCATAAACATAGCCAGTTCTCATAACACAGCCCGTCCCCATAAACACTGCCGTCCTCATAAACATAGCCAGTCCTCATAAACACAGTCCGTCCTCATAAACATAGCCAGTCCTCATAAACACTGCCCGTCCTCATAAACACAGCCCGTCCTCATAAACATGGCCAGTTCTCATATACACAGCCCGTCCTCATAAACATAGCCAGTCCTCATAAACATGGCCAGTTCCCATAAACACAGCCCGTCCTCATAAACATTGCCAGTTCTCATAAACACTGCCCGTCCTCATAAACATAGCCAGTCCTCATAAACATGGCCAGTTCTCATAAACGCAGCCCGTCCTCATAAGCATAGCCAGTCCTCATAAACATAGCCAGTCCTCATAAACATGGCCAGTTATCATAAACACAGCCCGTCTTCATAAACATTGCCAGTTCTCATAAACACTGCCTGTCCTCATAAACATACCCCGTCCTCATAAACATAGCCAGTCCTCATAAACATTGCCAGTTCTCATAAACACAGCCCGTCTTCATAAACATTGCCAGTTCTCATAAACACTGCCTCTCCTCATAAACATACCCCGTCCTCATAAACATAGCCAGTCCTCATAAACATTGCCAGTTCTCATAAACACAGCCCGTCCTCATAAACATAGCCAGTCCACATAAACATAGCCAGTCCTCATAAACATAGCCAGTCCACATAAACATTGCCAGTTCTCATAAACACAGCCCGTCCTCATAAACATAGCCAGTCCTCATAAACATAGCCAGTCCTCATAAACATAGCCAGTTCTCATAAACATAGCCCGTCCTCATAAACATAGCCAGTTCTCATAAACACAGCCCGTCCTCATAAACATAGCCAGTTCTCATAAACACAGCCCGTCCTCATAAACATAGCCCGTCCTCATAAACATAGCCAGTTCTCATAAACAAAGCCCATCCTCATAAACAGCCAGTTCTCATAAACACAGCCCGTCCTCATAAACATAGCCCGTCCTCATAAACATAGCCAGTTCTCATAAACAAAGCCCGTCCTCATAAACATAGCCAGTTCTCATAAACACTGCCCGTAATCATAAACATAGCCAGTTCTCATAAACACTGCCCGTAATCATAAACATTGCCAGTTCTCATAAACACTGCCCGTAATCATAAACATTGCCAGTTCTCATTAACATAGCCAGTTCTCATAAACAAAGCCCGTCCTCATAAACATAGCCAGTTCTCATAAACAAAGCCCGTCCTCATAAACATAGCCAGTTCTCATAAACACTGCCCGTAATCATAAACATTGCCAGTTCTCATAAACACTACCCGTAATCATAAACATTGCCAGTTCTCATAAACACAGCCCGTCCTCATAAACATAGCCAGTTCTCATAAACACAGCCCGTCCTCATAAACAAAGCCCGTCCTCATAAACACAGCCCGTCCTCATTAACAAAGCCCGTCCTCATAAACATAGCCAGTTCTCATAAACACTGCCAGTCCTCATAAATATAGCCCGTCCTCATAAACATAGCCAGTTCTCATTAACACAGCCCGTCCTCATAAACATAGCCAGTCCTCATAAACATAGCCCTCCTCATAAACATAGCCAGTCCTCATCAACACAGACCGTCCTCATAAACATTGCCCGTCCTCATAAACATAGACAGTCCTCATAAACATGGCCAGTTATCATAAACACTGCTCGTCCTCATAAACATACAGTCCTCATAAACATGGCCAGTTCTCATAAACACAGCCCGTCCTCATAAACATAGCCGGTCCTCATAAACATAGCCCGTCCTCATAAACATAGCCAGTTCTCATAAACACAGCCCGTCCTCATAAACATAGCCAGTCCTCATAAACATAGCCCGTCCTCATAAACATGGCCAGTTCTCATAAACACAGCCCGTCCTCATAAACATAGCCAGTCCTCATAAACAAAGCCCGTCCTCATAAACATGGCCAGTTCTCATAAACACAGCCCGTCCTCATAAACATAGCCAGTCCTCATAAACATAGCCCGTCCTCATAAACATGGCCAGTTCTCATAAACATAGCCAGTCCTCATAAACATAGCCAGTTCTCATAAACACAGCCCGTCCTCATAAACATAGTCAGTCCTCATAAACACAGCCCGTCCTCATAAACATGGCCAGTCCTCATAAACATGGCCAGTTCTCATAAACACAGCCCGTCCTCATAAACATAACCAGTCCTCAAAAACATAGCCCGTCCTTATAAACACAGCCCGTCCTCATAAACATAGTCAGTCCTCATAAACACAGCCCGTCCTCATAAACATAGCCCGTCCTCATAAACATGGCCAGTCCTCATAAACATAGCCCGTCCTTATAAACACAGCCCGTCCTCATAAACATAACCAGTCCTCAAAAACATAGCCCGTCCTTATAAACACAGCCCGTCCTCATAAACATAGTCAGTCCTCATAAACACAGCCCGTCCTCATAAACATAGCCCGTCCTCATAAACATAGCCAGTTCTCATAAACACAGACCAAATAATATGCTAATTATATCAAATCCTAACATACCAATCAGATATATATAAAAAGAAACAACTAATTAAACTTACCTTGTTCAGGGCGTTGCTGAGGACGCCACCAGCCGCTGAACTGAGCCCGGATGCCCGCCGATTGAACGAGCCTATAGCAGCCCTCACGACCATAGGCTGAACAACGTCCCATCAGTTAAAAAAAAAGTCTAATTTCTAAGTTTCTAAGTCTCTAAAAAGGTGATTATATGCACTCACAGGACCAAGATTACTGACCGGAGGAGATAGATAAATAGATGTTGCCTCGTTAACAGCTCGTGAGCTTCTGGTCGGCGGAGCCGTCAGTTCCCGCCTCTAATTGGGTCGTTTGGCGCCCTGTCCTCGCCTTCTCTCTCACTCTATTCGTCTCCTGCCGTTTTTTCGCCTCTGTAACCAACGTTATCAAGGTAATCAACGGCGATACCAACGATTCCCACGTGTCTACGTTGCCAGTGGCACGGGATCAATGGGTTAGGTGGGAGGGTTGGGTTCGCATGTGGCTAGTTAGGTTAGGAGGCTGGGTTTTGGACGGAGTGACATTTGAAGCCAGAGGTTCTGACCAAATTTTTCCAGCCGAAACGACGACTATGTGGAGACACACACGTTCATTAGGCTATCAGGTGTGTATATATGTGTATTAGAAGCATACATGCGTGTATGAGGCTATTAGGTGTGTATATATGTGTATTAGAAGCATACATGCGTGTATGAGGCTACCAGGTGTGTATATATGTGTATTAGAAGCATACATGCGTGTATGAGGCTACCAGGTGTATATATATGTGTGTATTAGGAGCATACATGCGTATGAGGGAGTCAATTGATTCCTATATTGAGAATGATATATATATAAACTATACGTAATATAGTATTTTCATTGTAAATTTATGAATATATGACTCTTATATTGTATATTTTGTTTTAATAAAGAGAACAGGGAAAATTAAGTTCTGCCTCTAGTGTTAGGCTGCTCTGAGGAATGTGCCTATAATTACTCATTACCAATTGTTCTATAACTGTGGAGTGGTTGGTATACCGTATCAACGTTGCCAGTGGCTCGGGTTCAATGGGTTAGGTGGGTTGGTTGGGTTCGCATGTGGCGGGTTAGGTTAGGAGGCTGGGTTTTGGACGGAGTGGCATTTGAAGCCAGAGGTTCTGACCAAATTTTTCCC
The DNA here is from genome assembly GCF_040958095.1 of Procambarus clarkii. Taxonomy (NCBI): domain Eukaryota; kingdom Metazoa; phylum Arthropoda; class Malacostraca; order Decapoda; family Cambaridae; genus Procambarus; species Procambarus clarkii. The sequence continues at coordinate 20,235,753 of NC_091224.1, forward strand.
GCCGAAACGAGGACTGTTTGGAGACACACACGTTCATTAGGCTATCAGGTGTGTATATATGTGTATTAGGAGCATGCTTGCATGTATGAGCTATCAGGTGTGTATATATGTGTATTAGGAGCATACATGCGTATGAGGGAGAGGCTAACAGGTGTTTATATATATGTATTAGAAACATATACGTGTGTATCAGGCTATCACGTGCATACATTTATATAAAGAACATATAATGTGTATGTATCAAAGGGAGGTACTGGGAGGAGGCTTGACAGCCAATGAGGAAGACTGACAGCCGTCAAAAGTCATTTGATGTGAGCAGTCAATTGATTCCTATACCGAGAATGATATATATAAACTATACGTAATATAGTATTTTCATTGTAAATTGATGTATATATATATGACTCTTATATTGTATATTTTTTTTAATAAAGAGAACAGGGAAAATTAAGTTCTGCCTCTGGTGTTAGGCTGCTCTGAGGAATGTGCCTATAATTACGCATTATCAATTGTTCTATAACTGGAGTGGTTGTTATACAGGTATTATACAAAACCATATGTATACACATATGCTTTGAGGAATGTATTATTGACCGTAAAGAAAAAAGTTTGTGGGTGAAATGAGAAGTTTGCACGGCCAGAAAAGGCTTCATTAAATAATATATGACTTCTTATATGGCTGTCAAATAATTTGTTGACAGTTCAGAGTTCATATATAGCAACTATATTTCTGCATCACATGTCTATATATATAGATATATATATATATATCTACGAGTTATATATTAGCCCGTCCTCATCAACACAGACCGTCCACATCAACACAGCCCGTCCTCATCAACATAGCTCGTCCTCATCAACACAGCCCGTCCTCATCAACACAGACCGTCCTCATCAACACAGACCGTCCTCATCAACACAGACCGTCCTAATCAACACAGACCGTCCTCATCAACACAGACCGTCCTCAACACAGCCCGTCCTCATCAACACGGACCATCCTCATCAACACAGCCCGTCCTCATCAACACAGCCCGTCCTCATCAACACAGCCCGTCCTCATCAACACAGCCCGTCCTCATCAACACCAGCCCGTCCTCATCAACACAGACCGTCCTCATCAACACAGACCGTCCTCATCAACATGGACCATCCTCATCAACACAGCCCTCCTCATCAACACAGCCCGTCCTCATCAACACAGCCCGTCCTCATCAACACTAGCCCGTCCTCATCAACACAGCCCGTCCTCATCAACACGGACCATCCTCATCAACACAGCCCGTCCTCATCAACACAGCCCGTCCTCATCAACACAGACCATCCTCATCAACACAGCCCGTCCTCATCAATAATATGCTAATTATATCAAATCCTAACATACCAATCAGATATATATAAAAAGAAACAACTAATTAAACTTACTTTGTGCTGGGCGTTGCTGAGGACGCCACCAGCCGCTGAACTGAGCCCGGATGCCCGCCGCTTTAACGAGCCTATAGCAGCCCTCACGACCATAGGCTGAACAACGTCCCATCAGTACAAAAAATAGTCTAATTTCTAAGTATCTAAAAAGGTGATTATTTGCACTCAAAGGACCAAGATTACTGACCGGAGGAGATAGATAGATAGATAGATGTTGCCTCGTTAACAGCTCGTGAGCTTCTGGTCGGCGGAGCCGTCAGTTCCCGCCTCTAACTGGGTCGTTTTGCGCCCTGTCCTTTCCTTCTCTCTCACTCTATTCGTCTCCTGCAGTTTTTCCGCCTCTGTAACCAACGTTATCAAGGTAATCAACGGCGATACCAACGATTCCCACGTGTCTACGTTGCCAGTGGCTCGGGTTCAATGGGTTAGGTGGGTGGGTTGGGTTCGCATGTGGCTGGTTAGGTTAGGAGGCTGAGTTTTGGACGGAGTGGCATTTGAAGCCAGCGGGTCTGACCAAATTTTTCCCGCCGAAACGACGACTGTCTGGAGACACACACGTTCATAAGGCTATCAGGTGTGTATATATGTGTATTAGGAGCATGCGTGTGTGTATCAGGTGTGTATATATGTGTATTAGCAGCACACATGCGTGTATGAGGCTAGCAGGTGTGTATATATCTGTATTAGAAACATACACGTGCGTATGAGGCTATCACGTGCATACGTTTATATAAAGAACATACAACGTGTATGCATCAAAATAATATACTGAGAATGATATATATAAATTATACGTAACATAGTATTTCATTGTAAATTGATGTATATATATATATGACTCTTATATTGTATATTTTTTAATAAAGAGAACAGGGAAAATTAAGTTCTGCCTCTGGTGTTAGGCTGCTCTGAGGACTGTGCCTATAATTACTCATTACCAATTGTTCTATAACTGTGGAGTGGTTGGTATACAGGTATTATACAAAACCATATCTATACACATATCCTTTGAGGAATGTATTATTGACCGTAAAGAAAAAAATTGGGAGTGAAATGATGAATTTGTACGGCCAGAGAAAAGCCTCATTATATAATATCTCACTTCTTATATGGCTGTTGAATCATTTGTTGACAGTTCAGAGTTTACATACAGCAACTATATTTCTGCATCACATGTCTATATATATAGTTATAAACACAGCCCGTCCTCATCAATAATATGCTAATTATATCAAATCCTAACATACCAATCAGATATATATAAAAAGAAACAACTAATTAAACTTACTTTGTGCTTAGCGTTGATGAGGACGCCACCAGCCGCTGAACTGAGCCCGGACGCCCGCCGCTTGAACAAGCCTACAGCAGCCCTCACGACCATAGGCTGAACAACGTCCCATCAGTTCAAAAAATAGTCTAATTTCTAAGTTTCTAAGTCTCTAAAAAGGTGATTATTTGCACTCACAGGACCAGGATTACTGACCGGAGGAGATAGATAGATAGATAGATGTTGCCTCGTTAACAGCTCGTGAGCTTCTGGTCGGCGGAGCCGTCAGTTCCCGCCTCTAATTGGGTCGTTTGGCGCCCTGTCCTCTCCTTCTCTCTCACTCTATTCGTCTCCTGCCGTTTTTCCGCCTCTGTAACCAACGTTATCAAGGTAATCAACGGCGATACCAACGATTCTACCGTATCAACGTTGCCAGTGGCTCGGGTTCAATGGGTTAGGTGGGTTGGTTGGGTTCGCATGTGGCGGGTTAGGTTAGGAGGCTGGGTTTTGGACGGAGTGGCATTTGAAGCCAGAGGTTCTGACCAAATTTTTCCCGCCGAAACGAGGACTGTTTGGAGACACACACGTTCATTAGGCTATCAGGTGTGTATATGTGTATTAGGAGCATGCTTGCATGTATGAGCTATCAGGTGTGTATATATGTGTATTAGGAGCATACATGCGTATGAGGGAGAGGCTAACAGGTGTTTATATATATGTATTAGAAACATATACGTGTGTATCAGGCTATCACGTGCATACATTTATATAAAGAACATATAATGTGTATGTATCAAAGGGAGGTACTGGGAGGAGGCTTGACAGCCAATGAGGAAGACTGACAGCCGTCAAAAGTCATTTGATGTGAGCAGTCAATTGATTCCTATACCGAGAATGATATATATAAACTATACGTAATATAGTATTTTCATTGTAAATTGATGTATATATATATGACTCTTATATTGTATATTTTTTTTAATAAAGAGAACAGGGAAAATTAAGTTCTGCCTCTGGTGTTAGGCTGCTCTGAGGAATGTGCCTATAATTACGCATTATCAATTGTTCTATAACTGGAGTGGTTGTTATACAGGTATTATACAAAACCATATGTATACACATATGCTTTGAGGAATGTATTATTGACCGTAAAGAAAAAAGTTTGTGGGTGAAATGAGAAGTTTGCACGGCCAGAAAAGGCTTCATTAAATAATATATGACTTCTTATATGGCTGTCAAATAATTTGTTGACAGTTCAGAGTTCATATATAGCAACTATATTTCTGCATCACATGTCTATATATATAGATATATATATATATATCTACGAGTTATATATTAGCCCGTCCTCATCAACACAGACCGTCCTCATAAATTTAAACTTACTTTGTGCTGGGCGTTGCTGAGGACGCCACCAGCCGCTGAACTGAGCCCGGATGCCCGCAGCTTGAACGAGCCTATAGCAGCCCTCACGACCATAGGCTGAACAACGTCCCATCAGTACAAAAAATAGTCTAATTTCTAAGTCTCTAAAAAGGTGATTATTTGCACTCAAAGGACCAAGATTACTGACCGGAGGAGATAGATAGATAGATGTTGCCTCGTTAACAGCTCGTGAGCTTCTGGTCGGCGGAGCCGTCAGTTCCCGCCTCTAATTCTCTCCTTCTCTCTCACTCTATTCGTCTCTTGCCGTTTTTCCGCCTCTGTAACCAACGTTATCAAGGTAATCAACGGCGATACCAACGATTCCCACGTGTCCACGTTGTCAGTGGCTCAGGTTCAATGGGTTAGGTGGGTGGGTTGGGTTCGCATGTGGCTGGTTAGGTTAGGAGGCTGAGTTTTGGACGGAGTGACATTTGAAGCCAGCGGGTCTGACCAAATTTTTCCCGCCGAAACGACGACTATGTGGAGACACACACGTTCATTAGGCTGTCAGGTGTGTATATATGTGTATTAGGGGCATACATGCGTGTATGAGGCTAGCAGGTGTGTAAATATGTGTATTAGGAGCATACATGCGTGTATGAGGCTGTCAGGTGTGTATATATGTGTATTAGGAGCATACATGCGTGTATGAGGCTATCAGGTATGTATGCTATCAGGTGTGTATATGTGTATTTACGAGCATAAATGCATATGAGGGAGAAGCTACCAGGTGTACACATGTGTATAAGAAACATACATGCGTGTATGAGGCTATCACGTGCATACGTTTATATAAAGAACATACAACGTGTATGCATCAAAATAATATACTGAGAATGATATATATAAACTATACGTAATATAGTATTTTCATTGTAAATTGATGTATATATATATATGACTCTTATATTGTATATTTTTTTAATAAAGAGAACAGGGAAAATTAAGTTCTGCCTCTTGTGTTAGGCTGCTCTGAGGAATGTGCCTATAATTACTCATTACCAATTGTTCTATAACTGTAGAGTGGTTGGTATAAAAGCTATTATAGAAAACCATATGTATACACATATGCTTTGAGGAATGTATTATTGACAGTAAAGTAAAAAATTGGTGGGTGAAATGATGATTTTGTACGGCCAGAGAAAAGCCTCATTATATAATATCTCACTTCTTATATGGCTATTGAATCATTTGTTTACAGTTCAGAGTTTACATATAGCAACTATATTTCTGCATCACATGTCTATATATATAGAGATATATATATCAACGAGTTATATATTAGCCCGTCCTCATCAACACAGCCAGTTCTCATATACACAGCCAGTCCTCATAAACAGCCCGTTCACATAAACAAAGACCCAATAATATGCTAATTATACAAATCTTAACATATCAATCTGATATATATAAAAAGAAACAAGTAATTAAACTTACTTTGTTCAGGGCGTTGCTGAGGACGCCACCAGCCGCTGAACTGAGCCCGGATACCCGCCGCTTTAACGAGCCTATAGCAGCCCTCACGACCATAGGCTGAACAACGTCTCATCAGTTCAAAAAATAGTCTAATTTCTAAGTTTCTAAGTCTCTAAAAAGGTGATTATTTGCACTCACAGGACCAGGATTACTGACCGGAGGAGATAGATAGATAGACAGATGTTGCCTCGTTAACAGCTCGTGAGCTTCTGGTCGGCGGAGCCGTCAGTTCCCGCCTCTAATTGGGTCGTTTGGCGCCCTGTCCTCTCCTTCTCTCTCACTCTATTCGTCTCCTGCCGTTTTTCCGCCTCTGTAACCAACGTTATCAAGGTAATCAACGGCGATACCAACGATTCCCACGTGTCTACGTTGCCATTGGCACGGGATCAATGGGTTAGGTGGGAGGGTTGGGTTCGCATGTGGCTGGTTAGGTTAGGAGGCTGAGTTTTGGACGGAGTGACATTTGAAGCCAACGGGTCTGACCAAATTTTTCCCGCCGAAACGACGGCTGTCTGGAGACACACACGTTCATTAGGCTATCAGGTGTGTATATATGTGTCAGGTGAGTATATATGTGTATTAGGAGCATACATGCGTGTATGAGGCTATCAGGTGTGTATATATGTGTATTAGGAGCATGCATGCGTGTATGAGGCTACCAGGTGTGTATATAGCAGCATACATGCGTGTATGAGGCTGTCAGATGGGTATATATGTGTATTAGGAGCATACATGCGTGTATGAGGCTATTAAGTGTGTATATATGTGTATTAGGAGCATGCATGCGTGTATGAGGCTATCAGGTGTGTATATATGTGTATTAGGAGCTAACATGCGTGTATGAGGCTATCAGGTGTGTATATATGTGTATTAGGAGCATGCATGCATGTATGGGGCTATCAGGTGTGTATATATATGTATTAGGAGCATACATGCGTGTATGAGGTTATCAGGTGTGTATATATGTGTATTAAGAGCATACATGCGTGTATGAGTCTATCAGGTGTGTGTGTATATGGGTATTAGGAGCATGCATGCGTGTATGAGGCTACCTGGTGTGTATATATGTGTATATAGCAGCATACATGCGTGTATGAGGCTATCAGGTGGGTATATATGTGTATTTGGAGCATACATGCGTGTATGAGGCTATCAGGTGTGTATATATGTGTATTAGGAGGATGCATGCGTGTATATATGTGTATTAGGAGGATGCATGCGTGTATGAGGCTATCAGGTGTGTATATATGTGTATTAGGAGCTAACATGCGTGTATGAGGCTATCAGGTGTGTATATATGTGTATTAGGAGCATGCATGCATGTATGAGGCTATCAGGTGTGTATATATGTGTATTTAGGAGCATACATGCGTGTATGAGGCTATCAGGTATGTATATATATGTATTTAGGAGCATACATGCGTGTATGAGGCTATCAGGTATGTATATATATGTATTTAGGAGCATACATGCGTGTATGAGGCTATCAGGTGTGTATATATGTGTATTAGGAGCATACATGCGTATGAGGGAGAGGCTACCAGGTGTCTATATATGTGTATTAGAAACATATACGTGTGTATCAGGCTATCACGTGCATACATTTATATAAAGAACATATAATGTGTATGTATCAAAGGGAGGTACTGGGAGGAGGCTTGACAGCCGTCAAAAGTCATTTGATGTGAGCAGTCAATTAATTCCTATACCGAGAATGATATATATAAACTATATGTAATATAGAATTTTCACTGTAAATTGATGCATATATGACTCTTATATTGTATATTTTTTTAATAAAGAGAACAGGAAAATTAAGTTCTGCCTCTGGTGTTAGGCTGCTCTGAGGAATGTGCCTATAATTACGCATTATCAATTGTTCTATAACTGTGGAGTGGTTGGTATACAGGTATTATACAAAACCATATGTACACACATATGCCTTGAGGAATGTATTATTGACCGTAAAGAAAAAATTTGACAGTGAAATGATAAATTTTAGCACGGCCAGAGAAAAGCCTCATTATATAATATCTCACTTCTTATATGGCTGTTGAATCAATTATTTACAGTTCAGAGTTCATATATAGCAACTATATTTCTGCATCACATGTCTATATATATATATATATATATATATATATATATATATATATATATATATATATATATATAAAGATATATAATTACGAGTTTTGATGAATTATGTTATAGAATACTGAACTAATTCGCGCTATCTGAAGCCTAATGTAGAACATGTATGCGCTATACTAGGTCTAGATATATTTAAATTTTGTTCTGCTATAATATACAATCTACGCTATGAAATACATTCTACACTATAAAATACAATCTAGGCTATAAAAATACAGTCTACGCTCTAAAATACAATCTACGCTGTAAATATACAATCTACTCTATAACATACAATCTAACAATAACATACAATTTAACACGAAGAACATCATATCACGGAAAAAGAACATAATAACACTGAGGGAGAACAGAATAACACATCATCAAAAGCTTTAGCCTTAACAATAGAGAAAAAAAAACTTAATTTACAATTCTCGGCTTTTGAACTTTTCTTAATAAAAACTTGAGATAATTTCAAAGGCGCTGAGATGGAGGAACTGAAGCATAGAGATATGAGGGTGAAAGTCTCATACTCATACTCATACTCACACTAACTCATACTCTCTCACACTCCAAGAGGTTATATCCACCCACAGCAAGAGGGTATATCCAGAGACCTGGAGAGGTTAGACTACCAGATAAAAACCTTATCAACCAAGTTCATACGAGACTATACTTCAACAAAAAGTTTTGCCGGGTAGATTTTGCGATATCGCGAGGCTACGACGGATAATTTAGCGAGTAGAGTAGACGTTACGAGCGAGAGGGACAAAGATCTACTCTGGAAAACTCCTTCAGGAATTCTTAAATACGTGTCGTATATTATTTTATGGTTTTTCAAGATAGCGGTGCTGTCGCCTCTCTACAACATTTATCTCAACTATTAAGATGTTGAAAAGCCTATTGACTCGTTGGTTCTACTCTTTCTGCCTTTCTCCCTGCTTTATCTTATTTCCTTTGTCATCTTATTTCTTCCGATCCCGTCCGCCGAAAGTCCTCGATTGACGCTTCCTGCAGGGTCCGAGTTCGATCCCAGAGTGTCAAGTAGAGATGGTGGAGCACTGCAGGTCCATTACCTCGTCATGGTAGATCTCAGCTCCTGGGCCACGTGTTCCTTTGCATGAGTTGTGGGGGTCACGATAAGGATAATTGCTCTCTCCTCGTGATTAGGCTATCTGGTCGCCTGTTAAGCTGCGTATTAGCTTTTCAGCATTCATTAAATTCATGGTTCATTTATGAACATATTCTCTTTCTGTCTGTCTGTCTGTCTGTCTGTCTGTCTGTCTGTCTGTCTGTCTGTCTGTCTGTCTGTCTGTCTGTCTGTCTGTCTGTCTGTCTGTCTCTCTCTCTCTCTCTCTCTCTCTCTCTCTCTCTCTCTCTCTCTCTCTCTCTCTCTCTCTCTCTCTCTCTCTCTCTCTCTCTCTCTCTCTCTCTCTCTCTCTCTCTCTCTCTCTCTCTCTCTCTCTCTCTCTCTCTCTCTCTCTCTCTCTCTCTCTCTCTCTCTCTCTCTCTCTCTCTCTCTCTCTCTCTCTCTCTCTCTCTCTCTCTCTCTCTCTCTCTCTCTCTCTCTCTCTCTCTCTCGTTCTTGGTTCTTCGACAACCTATTCTTATACTTCTTTCAAATACTTCTATAATTCTTTCAATGACTTATTTACATTTAGAAACTTCTATACCTCTTTCAATTACTTCTATACTTATTTCAACTAATTCTTTAAGTCTTTGAAATACATTCATCTGATTATTTCGTTTCTCCATTCAACTATTTTTGTTTTCTTCCTTCCCTCCCTCCCCCCCTTCCCTCTTCCTCCTCCTCGTCCTCCTCCTCCTCCTTCTTCTCCTCTTCTACCCTGTGCTTCTTCCTCGGGGCCTCTTCGTGGCGATGTTGTCTGCGTCGCAATGTCCCACTGAGACAATAACCCAACAACAGAGCTCCACACTAATGCATTTTGGACCTTTTTCAAGCAGACTCTCAGAGCAGGAGACCCTGGTGAATTGTGAGCAGGAGCCGCTGGGGGCTATGTACGTATGTTGCAATGGTGCAAGCCAAGAGTAAAGGAAGGGGGGGAGGGGGGGGGAAGGAGAGGAGAAACGACTCGAAAGGAGATGATCTGTACTCATCTGGATGTACTCACTTGTATGTACTCACCTGGATGAGTGCATCTAGTTTTTCTTACCTAGAAGTGTGTGATGCGTTTGGTTAATTTACCTTGCGACATCAAATTAAGAAGGGACAATTTCGTAATATTTTGTCAATAAAGATGTTAATAAAACAATAAAGTAGTTTAATACCCAGAAAAATCACATTAACTTGATCATATCAAAGGACAAATCCACAGGAGCCTTGAAGGGGGCCCGAACTTGTGTCCTAAGGGTTCCCCTGACTCAGTACTTTATTGTTCAATAAAGTAGTTTGATGGAATTATTTCATTTAATCGATTGATCACAATAGAACCACTTAAAATCGTGTTTTTTTTAGCATCAACAGCCTCATCTGATTCATCTAACGGCATATAATTCATTCTGTGAAGAACTTTCATCGATATGATATGTAAAATAGCCTAAGGTACTCTATCCCTTTGAGATGTATTTCTTTCTTGTCTCAATAAACATACTTGAACTTGAATGTCTGTGGTTCATATGGGTCTCTTGTCTCAGTGTATGTCCTCTCGTTCTGCTGTTTGTCCTCTCGTTCTGCTGTTTCTAGTTTTGAGTATTGTTAGGCTATATATATAGTCAAATATTCTTTGAATTTCGTGTGTGTGTGCTTGTGTGTGTGTGTGTATGTGTGTGTGTGTGTGTGTGTGTGTGTGTGTGTGTGTGTGTGTGTGTGTGTGTGTGTGTGTGTGTGTGTGTGTGTGTGTGTGTGTATATATGTGAGTGTGTGCGTGTATATATGTGAGTGTGTGTGTGTTTGGATGCTTGATGATGTCCCGAAATAGTTTTGATTCAGGAGACAATTTCAATGTGATATGAACCCCCTTGGTTCTGTAGAAGGGACCAGGAAATTCCCCCCCCCCCAACCCCTTTCCCAGAACCCCCCACCCCCCGCACTTCTAGCCCTTGGGGGGGGGGAGGTAGGGGGGGTAGGTAACTAGCGCCTCCTTCAAACCACAATCTCTCAGACATGCCACCAAACAAGCAGACGCTATAATTGGAATATATAGAGAGAATAAACCACTTATACGACTGGAGTGTAGGTCAGTTTCCAGGAATTTCCTGGGAAGTTCTGGCGGGAAGAATATTTCTGCTCTATCCTAACTTGCAAGATACTTGTCTCGTTTGTAAAGGGTAGGCTTCCATGACCGTCTCCCTCTGCCGGCCACTGTTCTTGTGCTCTGTACTCGCCTAGTTGTGTTTGCAGGGGTTGAGCTCTGGCTCTTTGGTCCCGCCTCTCAACCGTCAATCAACTGGTGTACAGATTTCTGAGGCTACTGGGCTCTATCATATCTACATTTGAAACTGTGTATGGAGTCAGCCTCCACCACATCACTTCCTAATGCATTCCATTTGTCAACCAGTTGTGTACACTCACTCGTGTGTACTTTTGTGGCAGACTTACTGTCAGCCATGTGTATTCACTCACATATATATACGAGAAATGCACATATTTTTGTAAATAGAAGTAACACGAGTCCTTCCCTTCACACACACACCATTTTTCCTTCATTCTTACATATATTTATGTTAAAAAGCTCAATTACCTACAACATAAGAGTATCTACAATTCGACAAACGTTGAATATATATTATATATATAAATATATATATATATATATATATATATATATATATATATATATATATATATATATATATATATATATATATATATATATATATATATGTCGTACCTAGTAGCCAGAACTCACTTTTTGGCCTACTATTCAAGGCCCGATTTGCCTAATAAGCCAAGTTTTCCTGAATTAATATATTTTTTCTAATTTTTTTCTTATGAAATGATAAAGCTACCCATTTCATTATGTATGAGGTCAATTTTTTTTTATTGGAGTTAAAATTAACGTAGATATATGACCGAACCTAACCAACCCTACCTAACCTATCTATATAGGTTAGGTTTGGTTAGGTAGCCGAAAAAGTTAGGTTAGGTTAGGTTAGGTAGGTTAGGTAGTCGAAAAACAATTAATTCATGAAAACTTGGCTTATTAGGCAAATCGGGCCTTGAATAGTAGGCCAAAAAGTGAGTTCTGGCTACTAGGTACGACATATATATATATATATATATATATATATATATATATATATATATATATATATATCCATATGTAACTTCATGCAACTCTTTGCAACAACAATTTGGGAAATATACGATAGCAACATTTTCCTGGACTTGGCACGATAGCAGAGTAATGAACACTTTGTAGTTGATAAAATGAACACCTAATTGAATGAAGACTGATTACTAAGTTACATACAAGTGCTAATTACACTTTCAATACGCTAAATAAATAAGAGTTAAGTTATTATAAATTTAACCTTTGAAATCTGAATATGGAGTCTGGAACATATTAAATAAAATCTTTTGGTGTATATTTGCTCAGGGCAAATAATATATATTTTACAATGTATATATATATATATGAATTTTCAAAATCCATATACAGGATATATGGATTTATATTCAGTGGTGAGGATATATAGGTAGGAATGAGGTGGGGTGAGAAATAATGTCTTTCTTTAAAAAAACATTAGAGAATAATGAGATAAGAGGAAATTAATGTATTTCAGTGGTAATCAAGTTACGGGCTCACCATAGCCCGTGCTACTTGGAACTTTGTTCCAGGTAGCGAATCTTTAACAACAACAACAATGATGGTGGTGGTGTAGCGGTAACATTGTTGGATATTTCCAACACTAATACATCATTTCTTGTATTACAATACATCATTTCTTGTATTACAATACATCATTATTGTATTAACCATAGTAATTACTAACACTACTAATATGTAGAGTTAATTCAAATAATGATTCCACTGCGAAGCAATATATATATGCCAAATATATTACCTTCCCTTACTAAGTATAATCGTTTATTTAGTTGTTTATTGACATAGCATATTATTGCTTACTGAACTCGTTCATTTAGCTGTATCAACTAGAGTGGAAAACATTGCAAAGTAAAGCAATTCAAATGATATTTCTTTAATGCAGTCTTAACAAGCTGACTGGCATTGTGTAAAAATATATTGCAACTTAATACATTATTTAGTGACGTAAGCACTTGTCACCAGTCCTTACTTTCCGAATTAATTGCAAGAAAAAATAAAATACTTTACGCTCGCGAATACTTTGAGCGGGCCGCGCATGCGCACCTCAGTCACGGAGGAAGGAGAGCGGGACAGGCTTGCTGCCGGACTCATTTTACCAACGTTTAAGTGAGAGACGACGCTATAGCAAAGCATTTGCTTAGTTTAATTACCCGTTGTTACATTTACAAGAGCGTTGCCACGTTAAATTGGCAATCACTAGCCGTGTCCTGGAATCAGAGTGATATCAAAGCCGAAGTCAACGTCCTTCCCACAGCAGCTGACGAGGAAGGAGTTCATAGTTCTCTCCATTAACGGACACGCGGCTCGGTAACTATAAATCTTTCTATTGGTTATATTCTGTGTACACATTTAAAACATTTAGACTAGTTGTCGTGAGGCCACTCAATTAAAACAAACTCCTAGTACGTCTAACAATATTCTTAATTTATATAGGAATCAATATTGTATTTATACCTGTAGACAAATTCCTGCAGTGATTGCTATATTCATTAGGAGTATTTTCTTTAATTTAGGATGTATTATTAATAGTCAAGTAGAAAGCTTGTATAGTCTTTTATTATTATTATTATTTTCTACCACAGACGTGGCCACACATTTACAATGCTAACCAGAATATATATACATTTTCTTCTGTCCTCCATGGACAGGGTTAGAGATTTATTGAACAACCACAAAACTTGCCTTCCAGCACCCGGGTCCACGTCAGGTGAGGTACTAGGCTATCCCACCTTCAGAGAACAATTTTGTCCACTCAATACATCGTCAGAAGTATGGCAGTTAACTTCACATCTCTCGCAGTTCACAGGTAAGTTGTCTATGTCAATGTAGATACTAATAACGTAGACATTTTAATGATCTCCTATTTGAGATCCATGTTACTAACCACTTGTAGTAATATTATTAGTCTATCGTAGTATCCTGAGGTCAATTCGCCTCTTAATTATTATTGCTCAATTTTGCATTTTTTTGTTTTACTTCAGTGAACGAACCAATCACTGATATGATGCCAGGGATACAATAGTATTTTGACATATAACCCCCCATTTTGGGTGACAAGATTTGATTCATAAATTACAGTACTGTATCCTTTTAATATAATATTTATCAATACTATCCATAGGACACTAGTTCATGGATTTAATAGTAAACCATTTACTCTACCCAGTTTACACTTTTCCTTTAAAAAGTGGTGGTCCTTCGTATCTATCGAATTAGCATCAGTTTAAATGAATTACATGAGTCGTTTTCCTACAAACTTTTTTTTTCAAGTTTTTTTTATGGTGGTGGCGTAGCGGTAACGTATTCGTCCTGTGTTTTGTAAGCGACTTGACCTATGTTCGTATTCTGGTCGGGGAGGATTGACTAGGCGCCAATCCATAACTGTACGCCTCTGTTCACTCAGCAGTGATTGGGTACCTGGTTGTTAAACGATTGGCGGATGGTGTTCTAGGGTAAACTAGTAGGGTTAGGCTTACCATGAGCTATGGGAAGGGAAAGCTCTCAGCCATTTACATATTTTTTTTTATCTTTATTTAAAAAAACACAATATAAATTACATATACATAAGTATTACAAGGCAATTATACATTACAATTCTTAGTGAATAAGTGTTTCAGTAGTACAGAACAAGATCTTTAAAAAAAACTGAATGTTATACTTATTTACCTATAAACGATTTACAAAAATTGGAGAATAAATTTACATTAAAATACAGGGAAAATTATTACATTTATATATATTTTATATAATTCTCAGTAAACAAATTTTCCAAATCATCAGCGAACATGAGCCTTAAACCCCAAATGTTATACCTGATCCTGCCTCGCAAGAACTTCAATATTTTGTCTACTGAGTAATCTTCCTGCCTGCCTATCCACACACAAAAAATGTAATCAGAAAGTAACATAATTATTGTATTCATAATTTTCTTGCATTTTATGTCAATATGAAACATTAAAAACCTCATTAACTCCACTTTAATACTTGGTCCACATGAAGCTTTAACAGTGTCTGTAATTCAGTTTACAAGAACAACTTTCTGCTTACAGAAATAAAATATATGCATATTATTTTCAATTTCAGTACATTGGTCACACCTATTGTTTTCCTTAATGCCCAACATCAACAACCTATCATTTTTTTTTTTTTTTTTTTTTTATTATTTTCTACCACAGACGTGGCCAGACATTTACAATGCTAACCAGAATATATATACATTTTCTTCTGTCCTCCATGGACAGGGTTAGAGAAGTGTTAATCATATAGTTCAAGGGTTTATTGAACACTCAACCACAGAAGGTGATTCGGTGCTTTTAAAATGCTAAGCTAACCTACATACGTAAATACATAGATACACAGATTTACGTATGCCCTACATAAAGTATTAGATGTGTCTTTTACATAGTGTCATTAATGTACATTCACAAAGGTGAAATGTAATTCTGATCAGCTTCCATATATGCTTTATACCCATACATATACATACACACACACATACACATACATATATATACACACACACATGCATTCACATACATTTGTCTCATTTACCCTGACAGGGTGAGGTAGCTGATAAAGAAACTAGTGTGCAATTAAGCACATAATCACTGAAGGTGATGAAGGTGCTTTTACAAGCTCAGGTTATATAGTTACATCATATATATACATTGTATGATTGATATATTACATGGTCAATCTTGGATACAAGTCCAATATATCATCAAGTGTTCCAGTACTCATATAGTAACTACAGAGTTCAGCATACCTTAGCCCAGGAGGGCGAAAGTCAGTCAGTATTGGACACTCTACAATATAATGTTCAAGAGAGTGCATGTTTTCTCTTTCACAAAGTTGACACATTGTGTACTCGACATTTGGGTTTTGAGAAAGCTGCCAGATACGTCTATATCCCAGGCGTATTCTGTATCGTAAACCTATCATTAGGTTTTATCATTATCAGGCGTAAACCTATCATTAGTAGGAAGGGTCTCATGAATATAGCGATACAACAGCTCACGTTGTTTTGGGACAATAAATTTAACATGAAGGTTTGCCCATATTACTTGCCAGCTAAAGGGTGGATATACCTCCTCTACTCTAGGAACTATATTTGGTAGTATAACATCATACACTTGTTTACTGTTCATCATTAAAAAACCTTCAATATTACAAATCTGCCTGAGAACATCAATTGCACATGAATAAAAGTGCGGTGAAATAAAGGCAAGGTCAGTATACTCTGGCTTATGTACAATACAATACAATTTTATTTAGGTAAGGTACATACATACAATAAATATTTACAAGGATTGTTTAACTTATAGGTATAGCTAGTACATACAATGCCTAAAGCCACTATTACGCAAAGCGTTTCGGGCATTATAATTCGGGCATTCGGGCATGTATCAAATAGCTAACACATAATTTACAATAGTAATGTCCTAGTGCATTTACACTATCCGTTTTTCTTACCATAGGGTAGTCCGTTTAATTGGTTGTTATCTACCATGCCATACATAACTAAAAATAGTTTTGTTGCATTAAATTTGACTGTATATTGTTGGTTGTATACGTAGATTAGGCTAGGTTAGGCTAGGCTTTGGCCGGGTTAAGTTAGATAAGGTGTCAACCAGGAGGCCTGGTCGACGACCGGGCCGCAGGGTCGCTGAGTCCCGATATCACCCAACCTCAAGGTAACCGGTATTGCAACCTGTCCTCAGGCCAGGCTTGTTAAAGGGGCTGGCAGACCCCGCTAAGACGAATTCATCAATTTCAACGTTTTGTGTATTAAAAATAAACTCTTTGTCGTATATATCAATTGATATCATATATTAGAGTTCTTTGTATAGTCGTATATATCAATTGATATCATATATTAGAGTTCTTTGTACAGATACGCGCAGGTTAGGTTCTGTTGATAATTATATCCATTAGCAGTACGTAGGCAAACAACTTGTTCTTAGATCCGACTCGTTAGAGCGACCACCGTCCTCTCCCGACGCAGTCGTTAACTTTAATATTGTGGTTAAGAATTGATTTGTTCTCATATGTAAATTAGTAATATTATATATTAAATTTCTATGTAAAGTTAGGCATAGATTAGGTGTGTAGGTTCTGTTGGCGATTGTTATTTGAAGTGCGTGGGTGAAGCATTTACAGCGTTGTGGTTCGAACAAAAGTAGTCAGTGAAGCACTTGTTCCGGAAGTGTTCGAACGTCAGCAGTAGTGAGTCGTGTGTAAACAGTTTTTCATTCATAAACAGCGGGTTAGATGGCGGGATTATCAAACATTTTGTCTTTGTTAATGAGGACGGGCTGGATTATTGATGAGGACGGGCTGGATTATTGATGAGAACGGGCTGGATTATTGATTAGCATGGGTTGGATTAGAGAGTGTTTACAATAACGAAATACGTCTCAACCCACCGGTCCATTCATGGTCAACGTGTATTACATGTTAAATACTAACTTAAATAGACGTTAATCAATCAGAATTTAATTAAAAGAACCTTTTGATGAAAGGAGGGATTCGAGCAACCAGTTGTATAAACAATTGATTCGAAAATTCTGAGGCATTCAAAACGTGTTTCATTTTAAAGATTTGAGTCTTGGTCTGAGAGGTTGAGGTGAAGTCTGACAGAGAAAGAAACAAAAGAGTGAATTGTTTGTCAGTGAGAGTGTGATCGTCTAGTGATTACGAATAGTGGGCGAGGCTACCTTTTCTTCCGGGAGATCTTTTACGGTAAGAAATTGCCCACAAATTCGAAGATTTCGTCCTCCTACGATACTCGTCCAAGCTGGGATCGACCCCCAACCCCTCCTTGGACTATATTCGTCCAAGCTGTAACCATTCACGATGATTCCTAAATTGGTACAGGTTACAGAATCAAAAAATTTGTTTTGCTCCTCTCATTAGTTAGTATTTTAATACCGTAAAAACTGACGTATGCATATTTGGGGTCGGCCACGGCTTGGACGAGCACAGAGTTGTTAATTCGTGACCTGGGTAAACGAACCAAGATACGCTGCATTTTAGCGAGGTGGGCTTCGTGCACAGGAAGCCAGCAAACCCCGGCTTGAGAACATTTTCGAACGTGGACGATATCTCCCTCTCTCGACTACTGCCATTGTATTCCCATACATGTGTTGAGAATATCAGCGAAGATAATGCCATGTAATTGGATTATATCTGTAATTGGATTATACCTGTAATTGGGATCGTTTCCAGGAATTCTTAAATCGCGTCTATAATACTGTCATTGTCAGAATTGTTTCTACAAATATTTGTATTTGTTTTGCCAACACGTAATTATCCTTAGTGAGTTGTTATTCCAAAAAAAGGATTCACCAATACCCTACAAAAATAGGCTCGTGATACCGGTACTGATACCAGTATCAGGTATTGGCTGAAATACCAACCATGTGTACATTACTATGATAAACTACCTGATACCAAATTAGTATTTGATCCCTTTAGTGTGTACCTACTTGTATAAGTCTCAGGATTTAAGGCGTTGTAATTGGTACCACTTTTATACTTGGTACAATACCTGGTACGATTAAATGGTATCAATTGATGGTAAGTTATAAGTGATAACAAGATTTATTTTTAAATGGTGGTTTAAGTGAACTATGTGAGATTATCTGGATATCGATACACAGGTTTAATACGGATTAATACATAGGATTAATACGGATTAATACATAGGATTAATACGGATTTATACATAGGATTAATACGGATTAATACATAGGTTTAACAGGGATACTCATACACAGGCTTGACAAAGACTGTGTATGACTGTATACTTGACTGATGTCAATACAGATGCTTAAAAGGGGTAGGTCACTCATTCTGGTTTCGCTATGAGGATGCTGTATCTCACTCTGGTATAGCTATGTGGATGCTACTACGGGCTCACCATAGCCCGTGCTACTTGGAACTTTTTGTTCCAAGTAGCGAATCTTAAACCACAACAACAATCCAACGACCAGTCTGTCGTGGAGATAGATCTTTGCTTCTCGTTAGACGATGAGTCACAATAACGTGGCTGAAATATGTTGACCAGACCACACACTAGAAGGTGAAGGGACGACGACATTCCGGTCCGTCCTGGACCATTCTCAAGTCGACTTGCTTCTCTTCTGAGTTTCCTCCCTCTGCTCTCCTAGTTAGATAAGATTTTGTCCTCCTGGGAGCAGGTCTGGAAGCTCCTGGCGATGCTCTTTGAGGGAGCAAGCTAAGGAGGACATTTTTTTGGGTAAGGAACTATTTTTTTTTAATTAAGTCTTATCAAAGGACTCGCGTGTAATATCCAAATCTGTTTATTTCTTGTATTTTTTCGTCTCTCGACGTGTTTTTTGGGCTGTTTTAATTTGATTTCAATCTCTCTGTCCTGGCTAACACGTCTCTTTCTCTCGTTCTCTAGCTCTCTTCTCCCAGAATTAAGCTTTATCTCTCGTGTTCTGTATTAGTCTCTCAGCTTCACTGTCCCACGACGCTTGACTGAAGCAACCAGCTTCACTGTCCCACGACGTTTGGCTCCGTCCTGGTCCAGAGAGATACAGCATTTTCTGTCTTGAAGCTCTGAGAGGGAGAGAGAGATGGGGAGAAATTCAGCTGATGAGATACAAGAAGCAAATCTCTCTCTCTTTCTACCTGAGAGGATATTGGTGGAAAGGGTACGTGTTGGTGATGGGAAAGGTGGAAATGCATTATCTTTCTCCCCTCCTTCTTTACTTTCCTATCATTCCTGTTCTCTCCTCTCTTCCTCCTCTCCCTCTTTTCTTAGTTTTAATTCTCCATCACAATACACTCTCTTTCCAGCTTCAATGCCGTCTTGGCGTCTCCATCTCTTCCTTTTCCATCTATTCTCGTCCAGAACTTGCTCCCTCTCTCCCTCTCCCTGCCCCCTCTCTCCCTCTCCCTCCCTCACTCCCTCTGTTTTTTTCACTCTCGTGTGTTCATTAAGGTTTTTGTGGCCTAAATCATGGCATTGCAATATCAGTAGCCGAGTTTCGCGTAGTTGGCGAAGGTCGCGAAATTTGTCCGTGAGAGCGCGAATTGTGGTTGGTTTAGTTGGTAGGAGGGAGGGAGGGAGGGAGGGAGTAGGCTGGTAGGGAAGGAAAAGGTTAGTAGAGATGGAGAGGGGGTTGGTGGGTAGGGAAAAGGGGGATGGAATGGAGGTAAAGGGATGGTATAAAGGGAAGGGCAAATGTTGGGAGGGAGGGGAGATTTCTAGTGAGAGGGATAAGTAGGGTAATGGGTAAGAAAGTGATTAGTAGGGGAGGTGGGCAACGGGTAATTAGGGAGGAGTTTAAGGTAGGGTTTAAGGATTGTTAAGAAAGTTGTTAAGGGAAGGCAGAAGGTGTGATTGGACAGGAACCGGAACTAACAGGTTAATTATAGGTAAATACATATTACATATAATTGCATTTTTCCGCTAGGATAGGTTAGGATAGCATGTGCCAGGTTAGGTAAGGGTTGACTTAAGTTAAGTTTGTATACATTGATGACAATGCAATCTACTGATGAGTATGATATCTACAGATTACCATGATCATCACGCTGTCTAGTGATCATTGACTCTTTACTCTCTCTCTCTCTCTCTCTCTCTCTCTCTCTCTCTCTCTCTC
>NC_091224.1:20266406-20273906 GCF_040958095.1 Procambarus clarkii
AAACACAACTAGGTGAGGACACACACACTTCTAATAACTTATAACCCGCAAGAAAGCATTCTGGAGGAGTTATTCACGACTCGGAGTCTTAAAATCACTTAATTGGTGGTTTCAGTGTACCACAGGGTAGTTAGTGTGTTTGGGGGGATAACTACCTCTACGACCAATCAACGACCGACTTTCTCCTCATTCACGAAGCTTCAGTTTGTGCTGGTAACTGCAATCTACCCTTTACTGAATGACATTGAATGAAGACAATGAAAACTTGAAAGAAAAATTGAAAAATTTGGAAAGAAAAATTTGCCGGGGAACAGGCGATGGCAAGTTACTTGCTGAGAAGTGATTGATTGATAAAGATTAAGCCACGCTAGAGGTGGTACGGGCATGAATAGCCCCGTAAGCTGAGAAGTCAAGCTACGTTGATTAAGTAACGTGAGATCCTCACTAGGTAACGCGTCTGGGATGAGTGGAAGAAAAGGCAAGAAGCGATGAGGCAGTTAACATCTAATTGGGTCGTTGATGCAGCAGTTACAACACAAGACGCTCAGCCAGCAGCAGGTACAACACAAGGCGCTCAACCAGCAGCAGTTACAACACAAGGCGCTCAGCCAGCAGCAGTTACAACACAAGGCGCTCAGCCAGCAGCAGTTACAACACAAGACGCTCAGCCAGCAGCAGTTACAACACAAGGCGCTCAGCCAGCAGCAGTTACAACACAAGGCGCTCAGCCAGCAGCAGTTACAACACAAGGCGCTCAGCCTGCAGCAGTTACAACACAAGACGCTCAGCCAGCAGCAGGTACAACACAAGGCGCTCAGCCAGCAGCAGTTACAACACAAGGTGCTCAGCCAGCAGTTACAACACAAAGCGCTCAGCCAGCAGCAGTTACAACACAAGACGCTCCGCCAGCAGCAGTTACAACACAAGGCGCTCAACCAGCAGCAGTTACAACACAAGGCGCTCAGCCAGCAGCAGTTACAACACAAGACGCTCAGCCAGCAGCAGTTACAACACAAGGCGCTCAACCAGCAGCAGTTACAACACAAGGCGCTCAGCCTGCAGCAGTTACAACACAAGACGCTCAGCCAGCAGCAGTTACAACACAAGGCGCTCAGCCAGCAGCAGTTACAACACAAGGCGCTCAGCCAGCAGCAGTTACAACACAAGGCGCTCAGCCAGCAGCAGTTACAACACAAGGCGCTCAGCCAGCAGCAGTTACAACACAAGACGCTCAGCCAGCAGCTGATCTCAGAGAGTGGATCAGTGAAGTTGACTGATCACTAACACAACCCTGAGCCCTTACACCCGCTGTAAAAGGGGTCCCTGCCCCCCCCCCACCCCCCACTCCCCGCCCCACACCCCCAACCCCCCTCTACCCCCCCCCCCCCCTTGTTCCGCTGGCGGTGGACCGCTGCGAGGCACCGCTCACTCAACAGCTTCAACAGCTGCTGCAGGGCGTCTGAACAGCTGATTGGGAGTCCTCGATCGTCTATATAAACATAGGCAACACCTGCCGACACATGTGGGGGGGGGGGGGAGGGGGGGGGGGGGGGAGGGGGGGCTAGGTGGGAAAGGCTGGGATGGAAATGAGAGGTGGAGTGAGTGTAGATGGGATGGGGGGGATAGGTAGCGTATGAGATGAAAGAAGAGGAATAGGGAGAAGACTGGTGGAAAGAATAGGTATAAGGGAATACAGGTGTTGAACAGGTGTAAGGGAGGTGTGAGGGAAGGTAAATAGGCCTATATGGTAGTATTGGGTAGCCTATGGGGGGGGGGGGCATGTAGCAGTAATAGGGGTAATGTTCCCTCCATCTCTAGATACAAATGTCTCTCCCCCCCCCCACCTCCTCAATCTATTTATTGCTAGGTGAACAGAGGCATTGGGTGAAAAGCAACGCGTCGTACTTCTGTTCCTCCGGTGGGATGAAACCCAGAATCAATATATTGTGAGTCAAAGACGTAGACCACTATACCACTGGACCCCCACATATATACCTCAAACACAAACACAACAGAGTACATATGTATGTATGAATCTACATGTGTGTCCATGCACATACACAAGCGCACATATGTATGGATGACCTATGTGCGTGTGAATCTATGCATGTATGTATATGAATGCATTTATTCACACATGCATAAATGTATGTAGGTGGGAGGGTTGAGTTCATGAGACGGGTTTCCGAACCATCCACAATGCTAACTACTGCTAACTACTCATTAACGAGACTATCCAGGTGCGGACGCCAGTCACACCTGGCTCCACACTCATGGCCGCGAACTACGCCACATATAGCCAATCAGGATCAAAGTGTGTGTATACATGCCAGTTATATTTAATCAGAATCCAGGTGTCACGCCTCTCTTTACAACTTGTTAGCATCAACCAATCAGATCGTTAGACTCTCCTCAAACTAAGTTTTCATTGGTGGACGCACGAGAGCTTGTCTGCTGCCAAGAATTTGACAGCCAGTCACACACAGTCAGAATCTGTATGGGTCATTTTAGTCACAGTCAGGAAACCAGGTGTTCATGTCAGTCACAGCCTGTTAGCCCGAAATCGAGGGTACCAATTCAATCAGAAAATGACAGCATTACTGAGTCGTTCTGTGTGTCCTCTGAGCGGTGAGAATAATCTGATTTCCATCGTTAAGTTAGCCTATTGTGCAAGATCCTATCAGGGTCAAACAAGATGCCAGAGCAAAGGTCAACTTAGGGCAAGAAGCCTTGTGCCTCTTTATGCTTAACTCAACCCAAAATGGAGTTTTGCAATTGATACAGTAAGCTGTATAGAACGGACGGCAATTTTTGTTTCTTGCTAACATTGCAATTCTGCCCGTAAAGAGTTGAAAGATTCTGCTCCGGATATTACAAAGGTAAAAACCAAATTCTTGATTATGTTCTATGTTTTTTTTCTTCTGGATATTTGTTTTACACACACACACACACACACACACACACACACACACATACACACACACACACACACACACACACACACACACACACACACACACACACACACACACACACACACACACACTCACTCACACAGATGCCGAAGAAATATAAGAAAATTCACTTTCGCAAACAGAGTGGTAGACGGTTGGAACAAGTTAGGTGAGAAGGTGGTGGTGGAGGCCAAGACCGTCAGTAGTTTTAAAGTGTTATATGACAAAGAGTGCTGGGAAGACGGGACACCACGAGGGTAGCTCTTATCCTGTAACTACACTTAGGTAATTACACACACACATAGTTGGGTACCATTCCTTTACTCAGTCCTCATATCCCTCCCATCTCCTCCCTCCCATTTCTCCACACCCCCTACACTCCCCTTCCTCATCCTCTATCCCATCCCAACACCTTACCCTTCCACCCTATCCCATACAACCCACGCCTGAATTGCTACCCCCCCCCCCCACCCATGCACAATCTCAACTAGCTATCAGGAAGGCAAATCACCATCATTCTCACTAACTGCCACCCCTAACAATTACGGCCAGTTTATAATTCAACCTTGCTAACGACCCCCAGAAACAAGGAGGGGGCGAGGACCTATGGAACAGAATAGGGGGGGGTGTGGGGGGGGGGGGTGTCGGGGTGTGTGTGTGGGGGTGCTTACTTTATAGTATAGCTTCACATCCTGTTGTGTGGTGGGAATGGCCAGTTGAGCAGTTAGGATCGTAATGGGGGAAACTGGTAGTTGATGGGGCGTGGTCATTAGTGAACGCCCCCCCCCCCCCCGGAAGGGTTGGGTTCACTTAGGGTTATATTGGAGCATTAGAAGTGCATTTGCGTTCTCTTATGAGGGGATTAGTGCTTGCATTGAGGGGTTTTGTCGAGCGTTCTCTCTCTCTCTCTCTCTCTCTCTCTCTCTCTCTCTCTCTCTCTCTCTCTCTCTCTCTCTCTCTCTCTCTCTCTCTCTCTCTCTCTCTCTCTCTTTCAGTGAAAATTACATTTCGATACGAGCCAGATACGCTCTAATTATATATTTATTTCCTAACTTCTCATTAATTAAGTTTTGGGGCCCATCTGTGTCGTACAATCATCCCCCTGGTTGTTTGTAAACAAGACTTGGAGTTCGCGACTCAAATCCGGATTAAGCGTGTATGGCCTGGCAGAGAGGTGTCTCTCTCTCTCTCTCCACATCTCCCGCGTTCATTCCTGACGTTCGTTAATAGGCCTGTCCGATTGGCAACCATTGGGCCCGTTATTCGTGATGCTGTTGATTGAAGATTGTGAGGTGGGGACACAGAAGTAGAGTCCGTCCGTAGCAAAGCGTTGGTAAAACCTACAGTTTGGGGAGGACACGTATGCTCTCAAACACACACACACATACACATACACACACATATACACACACATATACCCTTCTAATCGCCCTAGCACCATTATCACCGATGAACTACATAAAAAGGAGAAGGGTAATGAGCTGTCACTTAGAGGAGAATGAAGGAAATTAAAAGAAACGCAAATTGAGAATTAAGTACAATTCTGAGTTCCACCTCGTCCAGTCCCTCCTTAAAACAGAAAACTGGTCCTAATATATATATATATATATATAAGACCGGGTGTCAGAATTTTTCCCTCTTTCTGAATTCCGTTTTTCCCTTCTACTTGGCAATCCCGCGGAAACACAGGAGAAAAGGAAGGGGGAAAAAAACAGCTTTTTCCATATGCAAATCACCTCTAAGTCCCTTTACACCCACCTACCTCCCCCCTATATTACCATACAGTTGTCACTATAAACTTAGGCACTAATTAAACTCGTCTTTGCTCTCTCTCTGTCTCTGTCTCTCTCTCTCTCTCTCTGTCTCTCTCTCTGTCTCTCTCTCTGTCTCTCTCTCTGTCTCTGTCTCTGTCTCTCTCTCTGTCTCTCTGTCTCTCTGTCTCTCTGTCTCTCTCTCTCTGTCTCTCTCTCTCTCTCTCTCTCTCTCTCTCTCTCTCTCTCTCTCTCTCTCTCTCTCTCTCTCTCTCTCTCTCTCTCTCTCTCTCTCTCTCTCTCTCTGTCTCTCTCTGTCTCTCTGTCTCTCTCTCTCTGTCTCTCTCTCTGTCTCTCTCTCTGTCTCTGTCTCTGTCTCTCTCTCTCTCTCTCTCTCTCTCTCTCTCTCTCTCTCTCTCTCTCTCTCTCTCTCTCTCTCCTCTCTCTCTCTCTCTCTCTCTCTCTCTCTCTAGTTGTCTTCTATCTCTCTTTCTGCAAAGACGTTTGGACTCTTTCTCACCTCGTAGTTCAGTTGGCTTCGTTCTCGAATTACAATCGCGGATCTAGGGTTCGACTCCCAGACGAGACAGAAATGGTTCGAGCGAGTTTTATCTAAAACCTCCTGTTCACCTAGCAGTCAATAGGTGCCAGGGAGTTGGGCTGCAGCTGTTGGGCCGGGCACAGGGACGATACGAATAACTCTGGGATTTTCCAAAAGTATTAAAAATAGCATAATTCTTGTAACTCATCTTCTGTACGTCGACAGCTCGACAGTTTTTAATGAATTGATGATTCTTGCAATTATATAGCTTTAAACAGCCTCATTGTGATTGTTAAGCTAATCCATTAACGATTAGACCCAGTCTTGTGGGCCTGCAACCTAATCTACGTATGCCTATTGGTCATCATTGAATAGCACAGCTCATTTGATTCCATAAATAATTTTAAAACACATTCGTGAATTCCCACGGCTCGTATGTGCGTACACACGTACATAACGGGCCGGTGGTTGAGTGGACAGCACGCTGGATAAGTAATTCTGTGGCCCGGGTTCGATTCGTGGACGAGGCAGAAACAAATGGGCAAAGTTTCTGTCACCCTGATGTCCTTCTTACCTAGCAGTAAAAAGGTACCTGGGAGTTAGACAGCTGTTACGGAGCTGCTTCCTGGGTGTGTGTGTGTGTGTGGGAGTGTGGGGAAAAAATAATTAGTAACAGTTGAGAGGCGGGCCGAAAGAGCAGAGCTCAATCCCCGCTAGCACACCTAGACGTATACTAGATGAATACACACACACACATACACATCTCTCGTGTATGATTTGATTGTTGCCGCCGAAGGCGGCTAGTTTATTGTGCACCCCATACTCATCCTGTGAGCGGTAGC
This sequence comes from Procambarus clarkii, assembly GCF_040958095.1. Lineage (NCBI taxonomy): Eukaryota > Metazoa > Arthropoda > Malacostraca > Decapoda > Cambaridae > Procambarus > Procambarus clarkii. Next base: position 20,272,495 of record NC_091224.1, read on the forward strand.
GCAAAAAGCATTACAGTGGGCACAAAAGGTCTTTATCAGACCTCATCTTAGATTATTACATAAACAATTTCATCTATCCTTCACACCTTATAGTTACAATGTCAGCTAGTTACAGAGAAAGTGCTATTACAATGAGCTCTCAAGACATACTTATGCACTACAACACATCTGAGTTAGCATATACAGTTTCCTGAGATGTGTGTTTGTTGTTGTTGTTAAAGATTCGCTACATGGAACAAAAAGTTCCAAGTAGCACGGGCTATGGCGAGCCCGTAGTTATTAAGATGTGTGTGTGAGCTCATTCAAGGAGACGTCCAACTCCCAGCAGTAATATGACCACTTCCTACATATTTACAGCTGATGTCAACACAGCCCCTCGTTCCTGACATTAATTGACAGTGGGTAAACAAGGAGTGGGGGGGGGGCGTCTCAGAGAGGGGAAGGGGGCGTCTCAGGGAGGGGAAGGGGGCGTCTCAGGGAGGGGAAGGGGGCGTCTCAGGGAGGGGAAGGGGGCGTCTCAGGGAGGGGAAGGGGCCGTCTCAGGGAGGGGAAGGGGCCGTCTCAGGGAGGGGAAGGGGGCGTCTCAGGGAGGGGAAGGGGCCGTCTCAGGGAGGGGAAGGGGGCGTCTCAGGGAGGGGAAGGGGGCGTCTCAGGGAGGGGGAGGGGGCGTCTCAGGGAGGGGGAGAGGGCGTCTCAGGGAGGGGAAGGGGGCGTAGCGAGGGTGGGGGGGAGAGGCAGGGAAGGAGAGAGAAGGATAAAAGAGAGAAGTGAGAGAGGGCAGGAGGGTGAAGGAATTAGAAGGTGGATAAAGAAGGAAGCAGGAATTGAGAGGGGCAGGAATAGTGGAATGGGAAAAGTGGCAACTGAGTGAAGAAATGGGAAAGGGAGGGAAGGGAGGTGGGGAGAAATGGGATGGGGGGAGTGAGATATGGCCGGATGTTGGAGTGACAGAGTGCCGGATGTTGGAGTGACAGAGTGCCGCATGTTGGAGTGACAGAGTGCCGGATGTGGGAGTGACAGAGTGCCGGATGTTGGAGTGACAGAGTGCCGGATGTTGGAGTGACAGAGTGCCGGATGTGGGAGTGACAGAGTGCCGGATGTGGGAGTGACAGAGTGCCGGATGTGGGAGTGACAGAGTGCCGGATGTGGGAGTGACAGAGTGCCGGATGTGGGAGTGACAGAGTGCCGGATGTGGGAGTGACAGAGTGCCGGATGTGGGAGTGACAGAGTGCCGGATGTGGGAGTGACAGAGTGCCGGATGTTGGAGTGACAGAGTGCCGGATGTTGGAGTGACAGAGTGCCGGATGTTGGAGTGACAGAGTGCCGGATGTTGGAGTGACAGAGTGCCGGATGTGGGAGTGACAGAGTGCCGGATGTGGGAGTGACAGAGTGCCGGATGTGGGAGTGACAGA